>NC_133327.1:6205100-6422600 GCF_042186555.1 Aquarana catesbeiana | reverse complement strand
AAAGGAAGAGAGAGAGAGGAAAGGAAGAGAGAGAGAGGGGGAAGAGAGAGAGGGGAAAGGAAGAGAGAGAGAAAGATGGGAACGAGAGAGACAGAGAAGGGAAAGAGAGAGAGACAGAAGGGAAAGAGAGAGAGAGGAGAGAGGGGAAAGAGAGAGGAGAGAGAGAGAGAGAGAGAGAGAGAGAGAGAGAAGGGAACGAGAGAGACAGAGAAAGGAAAGAGAGAGAGAGAGAGAGAGGAGAGAAGGGAAAGAGAGAGGGGAGAGGGGAAAGAGAGAAGAGAGAGGGGAAAGAGAGAGGAGAGAGAGAAATAATAATTTACATAACAAATGAAACATTATACATACAAAAATGCATGGTTTTGAAATAAATCAAAAACACTTGTCTTCAAAAGAGATAGGGGGATAGAGGGAGAGAAAGAGAGAGAGAGAGGCACAGAGGAAGAGAGACGGGAAGAGAGAGACAGAGGAAAGGAAGAGAGAGAGAGGGGAAAAGAGAGAGAGAGAGAAGGGAAAGAGAGAGGAGAGAGAGGAGAAAGAGAGAGAGGAGAGAGAGAGAATAATTTAAATAACAAATGAAACATTATACATCCATCCATTATACATTCAAAAACACTTGTCTTCAAAAGAGATAGCGGGGAGAGAGAGAGGCACAGAGGCAGAGAGACGGGGGAGTGAGAGAGAGAGGAAAGGAAGAGAGAGAGGGGAAAAGAAGAGAGAGAGAAGGAGAGAAAGAAAGAGAGGGGAAAGGAAGAGACAGAGAGAGGGAAGGGAAAGAGAGAGAGAGAGAAGGGAAAAAGGGAAAGAGAGGGGAAAGGAAGAGAGAGAGAGGGAAGGGAAACAGAGAGAGAGAGAAGGGAAAGAGAGGAAAGAGAGGGGAAGGAGAGAAATGAAAGAGAGAGGAGAGAGAGGAGAAAGAGAGGAGAGATTTATAATATTTTTCCAAATATGTGATTGAATAAAGCAACAAATTTTTAAGTGCAGCTACCTTTGGAACTCTATTCTTATATATACAAGGTCGGTGAGAGGACCTGTTTGCTGGCATTAGATTGAAAGCTGTGTGTGTGGTTCTCATCTACACTTCAACCTATATACATATATTTTTTTATATGAATACATCACAGACATATACAACACCATTATAAAAATATATTATAAAAAAATAAAAACGTATTATAATGGAGCAGCATATAGTAATGAGAGAAGGTTATCCAATGTATCTAAACATTTTAAATTTATATATGATGGTAACATGGATTCCTTCTCTTTCTCTGCAGTAAAAAAAAAATCAAAATGTCAGTAGGTGGAGGAGACAGGCACAGAAGGCGACTGGAACAGGAAGTTAAGTGGATTTTCCTGTTGGGGACATGCATCCCCACAGGTATGAACCACAGATGGGATATGGATCTATTTCTCAAATGACATCATCCCATCCCATCTTCAGTTTTATTGTCACCTGCTTCAGTATTTGTCTTTTTGTCCAATATATTCCTTCTGTGCTTGTTTTTTGCCCTCTATTTTTTTTCCTCCAGCCCAACAAAAGGGAAAAAGAAAGGAGAGAAGGGGAAAGGAAAAGGAGAGGGGAAAGAAGGAAGAGAAGGAAGAAAGAAAGGAAGAGAAGGGAAGAAAGGAAAAGAGGAAGAGAAGGAAAGAGAGAAAAAAGGAAAAGAAAAGGAATTTTTTTTGTCTGATCCTGCCATAAATTGAATCCCTTTTTTTTCATTAATTGTATCTTTCTTCTTTGTTCCTGCTATAAACTGAATCCCTCTTTTTTGATCCTGTTATAAATTGAATCCCTCTTTTCTGATTCTGTTATGAATTTCATCCCCCCTCACCCCCCCTTTTTTTATCCTGCCGATATTGCATCCCTCTTTGTTCATGAATTGTATCTTCCTTTTTTTGATCCTGGCATAAACTCAGTCCCCTTTTTTTGCGCTTCTGCCATAAATTTAATCCCCCTCTTTTTTGATCCAGCCATAAATTGTATTCCTCTTCTTTGTTCCTGTCATAAATTCCATCCCTCTTTTTTCATTAATTGTATCTCTTTTTTGATCCTGCCATAGATTCAATCCCCCTTTTTGTGATCCTGCCATAAATTGAATCCCCCCCTCCTTTTTTTTTTTCTTTTGATCCTGCCATTAATCTTGACTTTACATTTTGTTGCTACCACAAAGTATTTTATTTGAACATTTTGAACATTTTTCCTTTCTTTTAAGGAATATATTTCTCCCTTGGAGTAGTAAGGTCCTAACATTTCATGTAGCATTTTTTCTACACACTTCTTTTTGGCTCAACAAAATAACTTTTTATATTGCCTTTCATTCCTCTCCCACTTCTCACGCTGGCTAAAAACTGGGGTAGTCACTGACCACTTGAATAATTGGTGGTATCAATCAAATATGTTAATTTTCTGTGACACCAACCCGATAGGCCAATTTGCACATGTTTATGTAAGTATAAATATATATATATTTTTACATATCTGTTTCAAACTAGCTACAACTAAGGCTATTGCCGAAACGCATCAGCTTCATTGTTTTATTGTCACTCTGATGTACCAATAAACGACACTTCAAGGATTACAGTTTTGCCGGCTCTTCTTACTACTGGTGTAGTGGATAAGGTCATGGACTGCTCCACCCCTCAGGGCCCTCATAGATATGAGATGAAATCTTTTCTATAAATGCAAATCTATACGATTCATGGAGATGTATCAACTCCACTGAAAAGGATTATACCTACTTTTCAGTACCTCACAACTCGTACTCAAGGATTGACTTATTCCTGTCTGACCTTACTCTTCTACAAAGGACCTTGGAGGTGACCATTCCCCGGTGACTATTACCTTAACCGCTTGCTGACCAGCTGTCATCATTATACTGTGGCAGGTCGGCAGGATCCCGCAAAATGTTGTAGCTATACATCGGTCCCTTTAAGCAGGATAGCAGGCGCGTGCCCGCTGCATCGCGGGGGTGCAGATGCTTGTGACTCCCGGTCACGATGACTGCCGGTCGTGAGCGATCGCGGGCACGAAGGCAGAACAGGGACACACACAAATCTCTGTTCTGTTCTGTAAGGAGAGACAGATTGTGAGTTCTTAATAGCTAGGAACCATGATCTGTCATTTCCTCTAGTCAGTCCCCTCCCCCTACAGATAGAACACACAGTCAGGGAACACAGTTAACCCCTTGATTGCCCCTTAGCGTTAACCCCTTCCCTGCCAGTGACGTTTTTACAGTAATCTGTGCATTTTTATAGCACTGATTGCTGTATAAATGCCAGTGGTCCCAAAAATGTGTCCCCCATAATGTCGCAGTCCCGATAAAAATCGCAGATCACTGCCATTACTAGTAAAAAAAAAATATTAATAAAAATGCTATAAATCTATCTTCTATATTGTAGACGCTATAACTTTTGCGCAAACCAATCAATATACGCTTATTGCGATTTTATTACCAAAAATATGTAGAAGAATACATATCGGCCTAAACTGAGAAATTTTGTTTGAATTTTGTTTGAGTGCTACATCGCACGACCGCGCAATTATCAGTTAAAGCGACGCAGTGCCTAATCGCAAAAAATGGCCTGGTTGTTGAATAGTCAAATTTTTCAGGGATGAAGTGGTTAAAGGAACAAAATTCCTACAATCCAGCCTACCTATGGAGAATAAATATTTCAGTATTATCTAACCCACTCCATAAGGAGAGGCTAACCAAGCTACTTAAGGAATATTTTGATGTTAATGATAATCCTGAATATATATAATGTCGCTATGGTGTGTGCAGAATGTTTACAGTAGAGGTTTATTAATTCAGGCTGCAGCCAGGGAAAAGAAGCAGAAGGCCAAAGCAATTACCACTCTCCTCGCAAACCTTAATGCCTTAGAATTACAAACAAAACCCTACACCCACTGCACAATCAGAACTCCTTGACTGCAGGCAACAACTCATAAATCCTCTTTAAAACGCTTTAAGGCCACTTAATATGAGCATGGCAACAAAGTGGGTAGACTTTTCGGCCAATTAGCTCCGTAAAAGACAACAACATTCTAAATTAGGCTCTAATACAGATCCACACGCAGGAAAAAGTAGTGTATCACCCATCTAAGATAGCCAACGCTTTCCAAAAATACTATTGCGACCTTTATAATTTGGAGTCTGATCCAAATACCCCACAACCAAACGAACACAATATAAATACTTTCCAAACTCCAAATTTTTTCGTTCCACCAAAATTTCTTCTCCTCTTTCATCTATTTTTTTGTCAGAGCGGGGTTGTGTATCACATTATGCTTGTAGCATAGTGCTACCAATTTTGTTCTGGCTTGAATCAAATCGGTAATGAATTCGTTTTGGGCAATATTTTGGAATCATACTGGGATATATTTCTATAACCCCAGTTTGACAAAAAAAGTTAGATGTTTCATGTCCTTTTCCAATTGGACATCTAGTACAATTGTGGACAATGCATGAAATGCAGGTGTCTGTTGGATTAACCAGGAAACAGTCGAAAAATCCTCATCGATCTCATTGTGCAAGCATTTGTGCTCTACATCTCCAATTTTCCATACATGAACATTTACAACATGATGTAGTACAGATTGCCAAAGTTCTTTAAAAACGGTCTTGTTTCCTTGACAAGCTCTACTACAACAATAAAAATGATTCAGTATGGGTGCAACCCACGGCAAAAGTGCACAATGAATTTTTCTTGGTAATTTGAAGCAATTTTCTTTTTAAATTTTTCACGTAATGCCAAATGTCGAATTGATGATTAATATTTTTATATTTTTCATTTGTTGTTTGTAATTTTCGAATGCTAGTGTGTCGATCTGTTCCCACAAATTGAATATCCAATTTTTTGCCAATTATGCGATCTAAACATTTGGTAAATCCAAACTTCTCCATAGCATTTGATGAAGTCGTTTGTGACACCTGCACTAATTCAAAGTCCACAATTTTTGAAAGTGTAAGTGGAGTACTTTGCTGAAAACCCAGGGCTGTCACATTGACCATCCCCTACAAGAAAAAATGGTTTTTCAGACAATTCATCAATCACATTTGAAATGTTCTCTTGCCAACTGTGATCAATTGCTTTAAAAATGTATACATTTTGAGCTCTGTTGTATGAAGATTTTCCAAGCATCTTTATGCCGCATAGATCGAACATTTTGTGAACTTTGGCATAGCTGCCTCCACTAACACATAAGGCCCCAGACAGCAAAATGTTACCTGCTGGATAATGCTTGATTTTGGGCTGGCTTTCCCACAACTTCAAGCAAAGTGAACATGAACAGGTCGAATAGACATAAACCATTGTTCCAACAATTTGTTTCTCTATCTTTATAATGCTTGAAAGAACAGTCTTGCTCAGGACAACGCATTGCATATAGCAGTTTATCAAGGCTGCTTTCAAACACAATACATTTTTTTTCTTTCACCAAATTTAATGGATGAGGAAGTGCTTCTTCTTTTTGTCTTTCCTCTACACTTTCAGAGAAAATTGAGTACTGTCCGTGATACTTTTTTTATTTGCACTAACATACAATTTTTCAGGACAAGCTTTTGGGGTATGTCCCCTTCTTCAAGGTCCAAGCAGTCTCTGTCACAATTGCACTAATACGGCTACAATCAAATCAAGTATGATGGAAGACTCTACACTTTCACAAATACTGAGCTCACTTTTTTGGGGTGTTTCACATTCAGACTCATGAAAACTTGGGTCATCAGCATAGGACAATTTTTTTCTTTTATGACCAACTTCTGGACTATCAACATACGGATTACAAATTGCCTTTGTTTACTTTGGTATTTGTGAAGGTGTAGACAAGACAGATGGGGGTGATAGAGGGATCAGTGGTTGCACTTCTGATGTTTTTTGATGACTTTCAGGTGTTGACATATATGGTGGTGTCATTGAACCCACTGAATACAAATGATCTAAACTTAGAGATCGTGGACTGGCTTTTTTTGAATAGCTGCCTTCAGATTCCGACATTGGGAAATCAAATGGGTGAGTTTGTGTGCCAGCTTTGTTCATTGTCTTATTTGTACATTGAGTAAGTAGATGACATTGGCATGTACATCTACTGCTGCATAATGAAGTCTGCGAAGTTCCCGCCGTCATGGAAATGTTGGTATAGATTGAGGTCTTAGTTTCCTTTCTGTTCCATGTAATTGTAAACAATGACTGTCGAAGTGAATCGAACACATTCGATACAAGTCTGCCCGAATGTCTGCTTTGATAAGTGGAATGTAATCGTCTATCATTCCTGGCTCCATTCCAGCATTTTCCAGCCAAACTTGCTGATCATCCCTAGGAAAAGCATGATTACTTACGTTGGCTTGTTTTTTTTTTTTTGAAGTACTGTAGTTGGTGAAAAGTTTTGCAAAGCAGCCTGGCATTTCTACTGAATACATAAAAAGATTTAGTTAGTGTATGCATTATTTGTTATCTTTGGTAGTGCTGTATAAAATAGGTATGGAAATAAGAATTAAGTAAACATAGAAAATAAAACAATGGTTAGATATTGAAATATTTATTTAAAAAAACTTTTTAAGATGTGATTATCGAAAATATTTTATGCTATATTCATACACTCTAAATAATTAAAAAAAAAATTAAAAAGTAATCTAGAGCCTTATTTTTAGAGACTATTCTTATAAATATTATTTATTATTTTAATAACAACATCATTGAAATATTAAAATAAAAAAATACAAAAAATTATTTTAATATAAATCTTTATTTATTAAATTAGATTGCAATCAAATATATTTCATGTAGATAAACAATATAAAAATAAGAGACTAAAAGATATATATCAATTTATAATTAAATTTTTCGTTGATATGTTTTTTTTTTTAAAGAGAGAGAAAAAGAGAGAGAAAGAAAGAGAGGGATAAAGAAAGAGAGAAAGAGATAGAGAAGGGAAAGAGAGAGAAGGGAAAGAGAGAGGGGAGAGAGAGAGGAAAGAGACAGAGAGGGGAGAGAAGAGAGAGAGAGAAGGGAAAGAGAGAGAGAGAGCGAGAGAGAGAGAGAGAGAGAGAGAAGGGAAAAAGAGAGAGCGAGAAGAGAGAAAGAAGGGAAAGAGAGAGTGAGAAGGGAAAGAGAGAGAGAGAAGGGAAAGAGAGAGGAAAGAGAGGGGAAAGAGAGAGGAGCGAGAGGAGAAAGAGAGGAGAGAGAGAGGAAAGAGAAAGGAGAGAGGGAAAAGAGAGAGGAGAGAGAGCGAGAGAAAGAGAGAGAGAGAGAGAAATAATAATTTACATAACAAATGAAACATTATACATACAAAAATGCATGGTTTTGAAATAAATCAAAAACACTTGTCTTCAAAATAGATGAGGGGGGAGAGAGAGGCACAGAGGCAGAGAGACAGGGGGAGAGAGAGAGAGGAGATAGGAAGAGAGAGAGGAAAGGAAGAGAGAGAGAGGAAAGGAAGAGAGGGAGAGAGAGGCAAGAGAAGGGAAAGAGAGAGACAGAGAAAGGAAAGAGAGAGAGAGAGAGAGAGAGAGAGAGAGAGAGAGAGAGAGAGGAGAGAGGAGAGAAGGGAAAGAGAGAAAGGAGAGGGGAAAGAGAGAAGAGAGAGGGGAAAGGGAGAGGAGAGAGAGAAATAATAATTTACATAACAAATGAAACATTATACATACAAAAATGCATGGTTTTGAAATAAATCAAAAACACTTGTTTTCAAAAGAGATAGGGGGAGAGAGGGAGAGAAAGAGAGAGAGAGAGAGGGGGCACAGAGGAAGAGAGACGGGGAGAGAGAGAGAGGGGAAAAAAGAGAGAGAGAGAGAAGGGAAAGAGAGAGGAGAGAGAAGAGAAAGAGAGAGGGGAGAGAGAGAGAGAATAATTGAAATAACAAATGAAACGTTATACATCCATCCATTATACATTCAAAAACACTTGTCTTCAAAAGAGATAGCGGGGAGAGAGAGAGACACAGAGGCAGAGAGACGGGGGAGTGAGAGAGAGAGGAAAGGAAGAGAGAAAGAGAGGAAAGGAAGAGAGAGAGAGAAAGAGAGAGAGAGAGAGGGGAAAGGAAGAGAGAACGAGGGAAGGGAAAGAGAGAGAGAGAGAGAGAGAGAGAAGGGAAAGAGAGGAAAGAGAGGGGAAGGAGAGAGAGGAAAGAGAGAGGAGAGAGAGGAGAAAGAGAGGAGAGATTTATAATATTTTTCCAAATATGTGATTGAATAAAGCAACAAATTTTTAAGTGCAGCTACCTTTGGAACTCTATTCTTATATATACAAGGTCGGTGAGAGGACCTGTTTGCTGGCATTAGATTGAAAGCTGTGTGTGTGGTTCTCATCTACACTTCAACCTATATACATATTTTTTTTTATATGAATACATCACAGACATATACAACACCATTATAAAAATATTTAAAATATATTATAAAAAAATAAAAACGTATTATAATGGAGCAGCATATAGTAATGAGAGAAGGTTATCCAAAAATCTAAACATTTTAAATTTATACATGATGGTAACATGGATTCCTTCTCTTTCTCTGCAGTTCAAAAAAAATCAAAATGTCAGTAGGTGGAGGAGACAGGCACAGAAGGCGACTGGAACAGGAAGTTAAGTGGATTTTCCTGCTGGGGACACGCATCCCCACAGGTATGAACCACAGATGGGATATGGATCTATTTCTCAAATGACATCATCCCATCCCATCTTCAGTTTTATTGTCACCTGCTTTAGTATTTGTCTTTTTGTCCAATATATTCCTTCTGTGCTTGTTTTTTGCCATCTATTTTTTTTCCTCCTGCCCAACAAAAGAGAAAGGAGAGAAGGGGAAAGGAAAAGGAGAGGGGAAAGAAGGAAGAGAAGGAAGAAAGAAAGGAAGAGAAGGGAAGGAAGGAAAAGAGGAAGAGAAGGAAAGAGAGAAAAAAGGAAAAAGAAATGGAATTTTTTTTTGTTTGATCCTGCCATAAATTGAATCCCTTTTTTTTCATTAATTGTATCTTTCTTCTTTGTTCCTGCTATAAACTGAATCCCTCTTTTTTGATCCTGTTATAAATTGAATCCCTCTTTTCTTTTTTTTTTTTTAAATAGATTTTATTGAAAGATGTAACATACAGGTAATAACATAAAAAACAGTATCATTGTATTTTGTATTTTTTACAAAAATAACAAAAGAACATCAGCCTGGTATGAAGTTTAGATACAGAACAGCTGATAAACGTAATTAGCCTGGGGGTGTGGGGTCATAAGGTAACCTTCTAAGAAAACAAAATATACATCGGGGGGGGGGGGTTAGAGAAAAAGAGCACCGAGTTCATGTTTTGGATGAACAATGTAGCCTGTGGGTAGAAAGTACAGGTAAAAAAAAAAACTATGGTTTTTATGGTAATAACATTAATGTCATTTGTAGCCATTGTGGTCACCACCTTCCTATGTGGGAGGAAGATGGAGTTTTGAAGAGCGCGGAGATGTCTTGTACTATGTTGTAGTATTTGGTGAGAGTTGGAATCCTTATGTTGTAGATCCTTGGTTTGGAGGAAGCATTCCATCTAAGGTGGGGGGGATCGTGATATAGGAAGGAGAAAGTCTCGATGTGAACTATATCCGTGGGGGTAAGTGTTGCGATCATAAAAGCTCCCCATTTGTGGTGGAAGCGTGTCTTGTTCCTTTCGTGTGTTAAGTCCATGTTGATCCTGTCTTTGTAGAGCAGTTGTAGGAGATCCCTTTTGATTTGAGAGGTGTTGGGACATGCGTTGGAGATCCAGTTTTTTAGGATGGCTCTTCTAGCGAATAAGAGGCATATCAGGATCCAATCCTTGCATGAGAGGGTAGAGTTCGGTGACCAGGGTAACAGCTGGGGGTCCCAGTGTCTGAAAATGAGGAGTAGGGGGTCCTTAGGTAATTTTAGCAGGGTCACCTCAAATATGTACTGAAGGACTTGGTCCCAGAAGGTGGATATGAAAGTACATGACCAGAAACGATGGGTCAAAGAAGGCCTGGGGTGTAGACATAAGGGGCATGTGTGGGCGGTTTGCTTTTGTTTGCTCGAGAGGAAAGGTATGTGAGCTCGATGAACGATCTTAAGTTGGGTTTCCCTCCAAGATTCGTTAGGCACCAGTTTGTAAACAGTGTTGAGGCCTTGAAGTAATTTGTTGACTAAGTCGACATAAGGGAAGTCTTTTGCCCAGTTAGCTGCTGATGAGGACTCCAGTGAGGGAATGACTTTTAGGAGGAGAGGCTGGTATATGTCTGAGATTTTGTAGGAGCCCTTTAAAAGAAGAGAGTCCGAGAGGGACGTTTTAAATCTTTTGCGATCCTCTCTGCAAGCGTTTTTGAGAAAGCTGATGCATTGACCATATTGGAAGATGTGTGACTGGGGAAGTTGGAATTTCTCCGCTAATGACTTGAAAGAGATGGGGTGGCCAGACTCTAGATCACAAAGCGAGGAAAAGTCAGAGAGGCCTTTCTGTTGAGATAAAAAGAAAACAAGGCCTTTCTGTTGCCAGGTGATATATGGCTGACGTTCCAGACCTGGGGGGAAGCATGGGTTTCCTTGGATTGGAAGGTGTCTAGAAATGAAAGGTGAGAGTTTGAGGCTTTTCCGGATCTCCCTCCAGGCAATTGCTGTGTCCCGAAGTAGGAGGTTATGTTGAAGGGGTGGAGGAATGGATTTCCGCTTGCAGTGAAGGAGGGCTACCAGGGAGTATGGGTGAACCATTTCAGTTTCCAGGTAGAAATTGGAGTAACGAGATGTTTGAGCTACCCAATCTAAACTTATCCTCAAGAGGCAGGCTAAATTGTAGATCCTGACATTAGGGAGACTAATACCCCCTTCGCGCCTGGGAAGGTAAAGCTTAGTGAGTGCAATTCGTGGTCGCTTATTTCGCCATAAGAATTTGGAGATTGCATCATTGAGAATTTTTGTGTCTTTATGTTGCAAGAGTAAGGGAATGGTTTGTAGTGGATAAAGTAGGCGGTGACCATTTTCACTAGATGGCATCTTCCCAGTAGCGAAAGAGGCAGATCCATCCAGTTTACTAGTTCTTGAGAGATCTTTTTGAGTAATGGGGGGTAGTTAAGGTGATAGAGAGAGGAGGGTAGTTTTCCTATTTTTATGCCTAAGTAAGTGATGTGGGATTGTGCTACCGAGAATATGGAGTTCCAAGAAGGGTTTGACATGGTGCCTAGGGGGAGGATTTCACTTTTGTTATAGTTTATGCGAAGGCCCGAGCATAGTCTAAATTGGTCAAAGATTGATTTAATCGTGAGCATGTCAGAGGAGGGGTTTGCTGAGAATATAAGGACATCGTCCGCGAAGAGTGAGGTGCGAAGTTCCTGTTTGCCAATGGGAATGCCATTTAGTGGGGCTACGTGGGATAAATATCTAGATAATGGTTCTAATGCAATGTTAAAAAGGAGTGGTGATGGGGGCAGCCCTGCCGAGTTCCTTTATGGAGGCGGAATTCCTCTGATAGGAGGCCTGCCGCCACCAGTCTAGCAGCCGGGGCGGTGTACATGGTGTTTATAAGATGGGCGAAAGAACCGGAGAATCCCATTTTAGTCATGACCAAAGAAAGCCATTTGAAACGGATGTTATCGAAGGCTTTCTCCGCATCCAGGGTGATGATGGCATAGTTTCCCTCTGAGTTGCATTTGGCATGTTCCAGGTCCATCATTACCTTCCTGATGTTCATGGTGGCAGTTCTGCCTTTCACGAACCCTGATTGGGCAGGGTGTATCAGAGAGGGTATGATGTCGGCTAATCTTGTGGCAATAATTTTGGAAAGGATTTTGACATCCAGGTTTAGAAGTGAAATAGGCCTGTATGAGCCTGGTTCTTGGGGGTCTTTACCTTTCTTGGCTAGCAGTTTGATAATGGCTTGGTTGCCCGTGGGTAGGTATGCGCCCCAGACCATATGTGTTGATATACTTCGTGGAGTATGGGTTCTAAAATTGGTTGTAAGGACTTGTAGAATTCTCCCGTGAATCCATCAGGGCCTGGGGCTTTAGAAGGAGCTAGGTTTTTAATTGCAGTAGAAATTTCATGGAGGGAGATAGGGGCGTTTAGAGCATCTAACTGTGAAGGTGATACTTGAGAGAGGGTTACCTTTTCAAGAGAAGATTGTGCTGTCGAAGCATTTATGGGGTCTGGTGCGTAAAGGGAGGAATAGTATTGTAGCATGGTTTAATTTATGTCTTTTTGGATGGTTTTTATGTTACTGAAAGAGTCACGAAGAGATGTGATATGTGTCGGACGATAGGGTCCCCTACATCAATTTGCCAGGAGTTTACCTGCCTTATTGCCGAATTTATGGAGGGTGGCATCCATGTAAGATTTTTTTGTTTTTTCTAGGGTTTCGGCCCAAGTGTCAAAGGATTGTTTTGCTGACTGCCATGCCTTCCTATTATCAGTGGAGTCGTTTATGGATAGTGAGCGTTGGGCTAGGTGCAGTCTGGAGCTGGCTTGTTTGTATTTTTTGAGTGTGTTTCTCTTAAAGGATGCAGCATAAGAAATTACACGGCCTCTGAGAAATGCTTTGCCTGCTTCCCAGAATAGATTGGGGTTGTCAGAGTGTCCAGCATTGGTCGAGGTGTATTCTGGCCAGGCGTTTTCCATATATTGTTGGGTGTGATTCAGGGTTGTCGATCGTAGTCGAGATTGGTGCGTGGTCGAATATGGCAATGTCATGAATGTCTGCGTCGGATATCAGTGGTAGAAGGTCGTCTGAGCAGAAGAGATAGTCAATTCTGGTGAAGACGTTGTGGGGGTTGGAGTAAAAAGTAAATTCTCTGTCAGCTGGGTGCCGGAGTTGCCAAATGTCGTGTAAGTGGAGGGATTCCATTGTGGAGGCTAGTAAAGTTTGTGAATCGTGATCTGGGGGGAGACATGTGCGCTTAGGAGTGGATCTGTCATCTATCAGGTGAACTGTGGAGTTAAAGTCTCCGCCGACTATATGTGGGAGAGTCGGGTCACTAAGGAGCCATGTTGAAAGTTCACTATAAAATTGCTTTGTGGTGTGGGGTTATTGGGCGCATAGATGTTTGAGACTATCATATCCTTGGTTCCTAATTTAATGTGGGCTGAGATAAGATGTCCCTGTGAATCTGATTTAACAGATAGGACTTCACATGGGAGGTTTTTATGTATGAGTATCAAGACCCCTGCTTTGTGTCCATTGGAATCTGAGCCTAGTACCGTACCTACCCATAATTTTTTCATGCGGTGGAAATCAGAGGTGGAAAGGTGGGTTTCTTGGAGCAGGGCAATGTCAGTTTTGAGTCTTTTAAGGTGACGGAGGATTTTCATTCTCTTATTAGGTGAACGAAGCCCTTTAACAATCCAGGAGACCAGTTTCATATAGGGGGGGTCACTGGGGGGGTATGTGCAGATATTACATGGTCTTCACAGGTTAATATGTGGTGGTGTGATGTGAGAGTAGGCTGGATTCTAGAGGGGTTTAGTCTGTCTGAACGAAGGTTTGTATAACTGTATAACCACTGAGGGCGTATGTACCATAAGATGGGGGTGCGTAATATAGGGAGGGGTCCAGAAGGAGGGGGGTAGAGAAGAAAAACAATAAAACATATTCAATAAACCTAGCTTTTTTCCGCATAGAGTCAACCGTGTAGGCCAGCTCCCATCGCAAGACCCAGAGACTGCTGTATTAAGACGGAGGAGCGGGTTACATAGGAGAGCCAGGGGAGAAAATCAACACCTGAGGTATAACAAAATCAAGTTAACCAGTCAACAGTATGTAAACAATATGTAAAACATTAGAGTACTGCTTGGCCTACCAGTAGCTGATTTGCCTGGGGGAGGAAGAGAGAACAAGCTTGAGGGAAAATTTTTAACTTTTTCTCTTGAATAAGACATCTCGTTGAAAAGTTGAGCCACCATAGCCATTAGAGGCGAGGCGGTGAGGTATAACAATGTGTGATGGTGGTCTTCAGCGAGGTGTGGAGCGGTGGTGGTCCGGTGCAGAGGCTCTAAACCGTTTTGGAGAGTCTTTGCATGGGCTTCTTTGGTCTAGAGCACGGTTGACAGGAGCCATTCTAGGAGAGGGGCTGAGGTTGGGGCCTGAGAGTAGCGATCGTAGGAAAGCCTCAGCTTCTTTTGGGTCATGGAAAGAGAGTTGGTCGCCATTCGGGGCTTTAAGTCGGAGGGTAGCTGGAAACGCCAAAGTAAATTTGAGTTGTTGATGATTTAGCTCCGAGCAAACCTGTTGAAAGGCTTTTCTCTTTTGGGACACCTCAATAGAGTAATCCACAAAAATCAGGATTTTCATGTCGTCGATTTGAAGAGATCTAGATTGCCTGAATTTTTGCAGGATGAAAGCTTTATCCGAGTAATTGAGGTACTTTGCGATTATGGGACGGGGCGATTTGCGATCTGAGTTAAAGGTTCCCATGCGATGTGCACGTTCTACTGTGCAGGGGCCTGGCAGGCCTAGTGCTTCGGGAATGCGTCTGGCGCATAAGTCTGTGAGAGCTGAAGGCTGCAGCGATTCTGGGATGCCCACAAATCGCAGATTGCTCCTTCTGGATCTATTTTCCAAACCGTCCAGCTTTTCAAGAATGTATTTGTTAGTTTTGCTTGGGCCCGTTCTGAGGATTGAGAGTGGTACAGTTCTTCCTCAATGTTAGCTATGCGGTGCTCAGCTTCATTCAGCCTGGAGGCATGTTCCCCTAGCTGGGCCTGGAGCTGTTGCATGCCTGCACTGACTGCCTTCTCCACAGACGCTGTTATCATTGGGAGAGAAGGGCTGCCACAGCCTGTGCTATCCTTTCAGTGCTGGATGTGCCTGTGGGTTGAATGGCTGCATCAGCAGGTGGGGAGGCGGCCGCAGCACCGCTTACCTCCATGTCAGGCTCTGTGTCTGTGAGAGGCTCCATGTAGGCCGAAGCCGGGGCCTCGATTTGCGGCTGTGATGTCCGCGCCGTCGTGGCCGCGTACGATCGCGGGCCTGTTTTTTCCACCAACCGGTCCATCCTGTGACCAGGGAGAGCGTGAGGCAAGTGCCGGTGTTTTTTGGCGGGTTTGCCGGTTTTATATGCTGTTTTTTTTTATATGCTTTGGAGTCGAGCTGCGGGAGCTGATGAGAAGAGCAGCTACTCCATGCGGCGCCGGAACCGGAAGTGAATCCCTCTTTTCTGCTTCTGTTATGAATTTCATCCCCCCTCACCCCCCCCTTTTTTTTATCCTGCCATTATTGCATCCCTCTTTTTTCATGAATTGTATCTTCCTTTTTTTGATCCTGGCATAAACTCAGTCCCCTTTTTTTGCGCTTCTGCCATAAATTTAATTCCCCTCTTTTTTGATCCAGCCATAAATTGCATTCCTCTTCTTTGTTCCTGCCATAAATTCCATCTCTCTTTTTTCATTAATTGTATCTCTTTTTTGATCCTGCCATAGATTCAATCCCCCTTTTTGGGATTCTGCCATAAATTTAATCCCCCTCTTTTTTCATCCTGCCATAAATTGAATCCCCCCCTCCTTTTTTTTTCCTTTGATCCTGCCATTAATCTTGACTTTACATTTTGTTGCTACCACAAAATATTTTATTTGAACTTTTTGAATATTTTCCCTTTCTTTTAAGGAATATATTTCTCCCTTGGAGTAATAAGGTCCTAACATTTCATGTAGCATTTTTTCTACACACTTCTTTTTGGCTCAACAAAATAACTTTTTATATTGCCTTTCATTCCTCTCCCACTTCTCATGCTGGCTAAAAACTGGGGTAGTCACTGACCACTTGAATAATTGGTGGTATCAATCAAATATGTTAATTTTCTGTGACACCAACCCGATAGGTAAATTTGCACATGTTTATGTAAGTATAAATATATATATATATATATATTTTTACATATCTGTTTCAAACTAGCTACAACTAAGGCTATTGCCGAAACGTGTCAGCTTCATTGTTTTATTGTCACTCTGATGTACCAATAAATGACACTTCAAGGATTACAGTTTTGCCGGCTCTTCTTACTACTGGTGTAGTGGATAAGGTCATGGACTGCTCCACCCCTCAGGGCCCTCATAGATATGAGATGAAATCTTTTCTATAAATGCAAATCTATACGATTCATGGAGATGTATCAACTCCACTGAAAAGGATTATACCTACTTTTCAGCACCTCACAACTCGTACTCAAGGATTGACTTATTCCTGTCTGACCTTACTCTTCTACAAAGGACCTTGGAGGTGACCATTCCCCAGTGACTATTACCTTAACCGCTTGCTGACCAGCTGCCATCATTATACTGTGGCAGGTCGGCATGATCCTGCAAAATGTTGTAGCTATACATCGGTCCCTTTAAGCAGGATAGCAGGCGCGTGCCCGCTGCATCGCGGGGGTGCCGATGCTTGTGACTCCCGGTCACGATGACTGCCGGTCATGAGCGATCGCGGGCACGAAGGCAGAACAGGGACACACACAAATCCCTGTTCTGTTCTGTAAGGAGAGACAGATTGTGAGTTCCTAATAGCTAGGAACCACGATTTGTCATTTCCTCTAGTCAGTCCCCTCCCCCTACAGATAGAACACACAGTCAGGGAACACAGTTAACCCCTTGATTGCCCCTTAGTGTTAACCCCTTCCCTGCCAGTGACATTTTTACAGTAATCTGTGCATTTTTATAGCACTGATTGCTGTATAAATGCCAGTGGTCTCAAAAATGTGTCCACCATAATGTCGCAGTCCCGATAAAAATCGCAGATCACTGCCATTACTAGTAAAAAAAAAAATATTAATAAAAATGCTATAAATCTATCTTCTATACTGTAGACGCTATAACTTTTGTGAAAACAAATCTATATACGCTTATTGCGATTTTCATTACCAAAAATATGTAGAAGAATACATATCGGCCTAAACTGAGAAATTTTGTTTGAATTTTGTTTGAGTGCTACGTTGCACGACCGCGCAATTATCAGTTAAAGCGACGCAGTGCCTAATCGCAAAAAATGGCCTGGTCATTGAACAGTCAAATTTTCCAGATGAAGTGGTTAAAGGAACAAAATTCCTACAATCCAGCCTACCTATGGAGAAATAATATTTCAGTATTATCTAACCCACTCCATAAGGAGAGGCTAACCAAGCTACTTAAGGAATATTTTGATGTTAATGATAATCCTGAATATATATAATGTCGCTATGGTGTGTGCAGAATGTTTACAGTAGAGGTTTATTAATTCAGGCTGCAGCCAGGGAAAAGAAGCAGAAGGCCAAAGCAATTACCACTCTCCTCGCAAACCTTAATGCCTTAGAATTACAAACAAAACCCTACACCCACTGCACAATCAGAACTCCTTGACTGCAGGCAACAACTCATAAATCCTCTTTAAAACGCTTTAAGGCCACTTAATATGAGCATGGCAACAAAGTGAGTAGACTTTTCGGCCAATTACCTCTGTAAAAGACAACAACATTCTAAATTAGGCTCTAATACAGATCCACACACAGGAAAAAGTAGTGTATCACCCATCTAAGATAGCCAACGCTTTCCAAAAATACTATTGCGACCTTTATAATTTGGAGTCTGATCCAAATACCCCACAACCAAACGAACCCAATATAAATACTTTCCAAACTCCAAATTTTTTCATTCCACCAAAATTTCTTCTCCTCTTTCATCTATTTTTTGTCAGAGTGGGGTTGTGTATCACATTATGCTTGTGGCATAGTGCTACCAATTTTGTTCTGGTTTCCACTGAATCAAATCGGTAATGAATTTGTTTTGGGCGATATTTTAGAATCATACTGGGATATATTTCTATAACCCCAGTTTGACAAAAAAAAGTTAGATGTTTCATGTCCTTTTCCAATTGGGCATCTAGTACAATTGTGGACAATGCATGAAATGCAGGTGTCTGTTGGATTAACCAGGGAACAGTCGAAGAATCCTCATCGATCTCATTGTGCAAGCATTTGTGCTCTACATCTCCAATTTTCCATACATGAACATTTACAACATGATGTAGTACAGATTGCCAAAGTTCTTTAAAAACGATCTTGTTTCCTTGACAAGCTCTACTACAACAATAAAAATGATTCAGTATGGGTGCAACCCACGGCAAAAGTGCACAATGAATTTTTTTTTGGTAATTTGAAGCAATTTTCTTTTTAAATTTTTCACGTAATGCCAAATGTCGAATTGATGATTAATATTTTTATATTTTTCATTTGTTGTTTGTAATTTACGAATGCTAGTGTGTCGATCTGTTCCCACATTTGAATATCCAATTTTTTGCCAATTATGCGATCTAAACATTTGGTAAATCCAAACTTCTCCATAGCAACTGATGAAGTCATTTGTGACACCTGCACTAATTCAAAGTCCAAAATTTTTTGGAAAAGAGATCCATGAAAGTGTAAGTGGAGTACTTTGCTGAAAACCCAGGGCTGTCACATTGACCATCCCCTACAAGAAAAAATGGTTTTTCAGACAATTCATCAATCACATTTGAAATGTTCTCTTGCTAACTGTGATCAATTGCTTTAAAAATGTATACATTTTGAGCTCTGTTGTATGAAGATTTTCCAAACATCTTTATGCCGCATAGATCGAACATTTTGCGAACTTTGGCATAGCTGCCTCCACTAACACATAAGGCCCCAGACAGCAAAATGTTACCCGCTGGATAATGCTTGATTTTGGGCTGGCTTTCACACAACTTCAAGCGATGTGAACACAAACAGGTCGAATAGACATAAACCATTGTTCCAACAATTTGTTTCTCTATCTTTATAATGCTTGAAAGAACAGTCTTGCTCAGGACAACGCATTGCATATAGCAGTTTATCAAGGCTGCTTTCAAACACAATACATTTTTTTTCTTTCACCAAATTTAATGGATGAGGAAGTGCTTCTTCTTTTTGTCTTTCCTCTACACTTTCAGAGAAAATTGAGTACTGTCCGTGATACTTTTTTAATTTGCACTAACATACAATTTTTCAGGACAAGCTTTTGGGGTATGTCCCCTTCTTCAAGGTCCAAGCAGTCTCTGTCACAATTGCACTAATACGGCTACAATCAAATCAAGTATGATGGAAGACTCTACACTTTCACAAATACTGAGCTCACTTTTTTGGGGTGTTTCACATTCAGACTCATGAAAACTTGGGTCATCAGCATAGGACAATTTTTTTCTTTTATGACCAACTTCTGGACTATCAACATACGGATTACAAATTGCCTTTGTTTTCTTTGGTATTTGTGAAGGTGTAGACAAGACAGATGGGGGTGATAGAGGGATCAGTGGTTGCACTTCTGATGTTTTTTGATGACTTTCAGGTGTTGACATATATGGTGGTGTCATTGAACCCACTGAATACAAATGATCTAAACTTAGAGATCGTGGACTGGCTTTTTTTGAATAGCTGCCTTCAGATTCCGACATTGGGAAATCAAATGGGTGAGTTTGTGTGCCAGCTTTGTTCATTGTCTTATTTGTACATTGAGTAAGTAGATGACATTGGCATGTACATCTACTGCTGCATAATGAAGTCTGCGAAGTTCCCGCCGTCATGGAAATGTTGGTATAGATTGAGGTCTTAGTTTCCTTTCTGTTCCATGTAATTGAAAACAATGACTGTCGAAGTGAATCGAACACATTCGATACAAGTCTGCCCGAATGTCTGCTTTGATAAGTGGAATGTAATCGTCTATCATTCCTGGCTCCATTCCAGCATTTTCCAGCCAAACTTGCTGATCATCCCTAGGAAAAGCATGATTACTTACGTTGGCTTGTTTTTTTTTTTTTGAAGTACTGTAGCTGGTGAAAAGTTTTGCAAAGCAGCCTGGCATTTCTACTGAATACATAAAAAGATTTAGTTAGTGTATGCATTATTTGTTATCTTTGGTAGTGCTGTATAAAATAGGTATGGAAATAAGAATTAAGTAAACATAGAAAATAAAACAATGGTTAGATATTGAAATATTTATTTAAAAAAACTTTTTAAGATGTGATTATCGAAAATATTTTATGCTATATTCATACACTCTAAATAATTAAAAAAAAAATTAAAAAGTAATCTAGAGCCTTATTTTTAGAGACTATTCTTATAAATATTATTTATTATTTTAATAACAACATCATTGAAATATTAAAATAAAAAAATACAAAAAATTATTTTAATATAAATCTTTATTTATTAAATTAGATTGCAATCAAATATATTTCATGTAGATAAACAATATAAAAATAAGAGACTAAAAGATATATATCAATTTATAATTTAATTTTTCGTTGATATGTTTTTTTTTTTTAAAGAGAGAGAAAAAGAGAGAGAAAGAAAGAGAGGGATAAAGAAAGAGAGAAAGAGATAGAGAAGGGAAAGAGAGAGAAGGGAAAGAGAGAGGGGAGAGAGAGAGGAAAGAGACAGAGAGGGGAGAGAAGAGAGAGAGAGAAGGGAAAGAGAGAGAGAGTGCGAGAGAGAGAGAGAGAGAGAGAGAGAAGGGAAAAAGAGAGAGCGAGAAGAGAGAAAGAAGGGAAAGAGAGAGTGAGAAGGGAAAGAGAGAGAAGGGAAAGAGAGAGGAAAGAGAGGGGAAAGAGAGAGGGGCGAGAGGAGAAAGAGAGGAGAGAGAGAGGAAAGAGAAAGGAGAGAGGGAAAAGAGAGAGGAGAGAGAGCGAGAGAAAGAGAGAGAGAGAGAGAAATAATAATTTACATAACAAATGAAACATTATACATACAAAAATGCATGGTTTTGAAATAAATCAAAAACACTTGTCTTCAAAATAGATGAGGGGGGAGAGAGAGGCACAGAGGCAGAGAGACAGGGGGAGAGAGAGAGAGGAGATAGGAAGAGAGAGAGGAAAGGAAGAGAGAGAGAGGAAAGGAAGAGAGGGAGAGAGAGGGAAGAGAAGGGAAAGAGAGAGACAGAGAAAGGAAAGAGAGAGAGAGAGAGAGAGAGAGAGAGAGAGAGAGAGAGAGAGAGGGAGAGGAGAGAGGAGAGAAGGGAAAGAGAGAAAGGAGAGGGGAAAGAGAGAAGAGAGAGGGGAAAGAGAGAGGAGAGAGAGAAATAATAATTTACATAACAAATGAAACATTATACATACAAAAATGCATGGTTTTGAAATAAATCAAAAACACTTGTTTTCAAAAGAGATAGGGGGAGAGAGGGAGAGAAAGAGAGAGAGAGAGAGGGGGGCACAGAGGAAGAGAGACGGGGAGAGAGAGAGAGGGGAAAAAAAAGAGAGAGAGAGAGAGAGAGAGAGAGAGAGAAGGGAAAGAGAGAGGAGAGAGAAGAGAAAGAGAGAGGGGAGAGAGAGAGAGAATAATTGAAATAACAAATGAAACGTTATACATCCATCCATTATACATTCAAAAACACTTGTCTTCAAAAGAGATAGCGGGGAGAGAGAGAGGCACAGAGGCAGAGAGACGGGGGAGTGAGAGAGAGAGGAAAGGAAGAGAGAAAGAGAGGAAAGGAAGAGAGAGAGAGAAAGAGAGAGAGAGAGGGGAAAGGAAGAGAGAACGAGGGAAGGGAAAGAGAGAGAGAGAGAAGGGAAAGAGAGGAAAGAGAGGGGAAGGAGAGAGAGGAAAGAGAGAGGAGAGAGAGGAGAAAGAGAGGAGAGATTTATAATCTTTTTCCAAATATGTGATTGAATAAAGCAACAAATTTTTAAGTCGAGCTACCTTTGGAACTCTATTCTTATATATACAAGGTCGGTGAGAGGACCTGTTTGCTGGCACTAGATTGAAAGCTGTGTGTGTGGTTCTCATCTACACTTCAAACTATATACATATTTTTTTTTATATGAATACATCACAGACATATACAACACCATTATAAAAATATTTAAAATATATTATAAAAAAATAAAAACGTATTATAATGGAGCAGCATATAGTAATGAGAGAAGGTTATCCAAAAATCTAAACATTTTAAATTTATACATGATGGTAACATGGATTCCTTCTCTTTCTCTGCAGTTCAAAAAAAATCAAAATGTCAGTAGGTGGAGGAGACAGGCACAGAAGGCGACTGGAACAGGAAGTTAAGTGGATTTTCCTGTTGGGGACACGCATCCCCACAGGTATGAACCACAGATGGGATATGGATCTATTTCTCAAATGACATCATCCCATCCCATCTTCAGTTTTATTGTCACCTGCTTTAGTATTTGTCTTTTTGTCCAATATATTCCTTCTGTGCTTGTTTTTTGCCATCTATTTTTTTTCCTCCTGCCCAACAAAAGAGAAAGAGAAAGGAGAGAAGGGGAAAGGAAAAGGAGAGGGGAAAGAAGGAAGAGAAGGAAGAAAGAAAGGAAGAGAAGGGAAGAAAGGAAAAGAGGAAGAGAAGGAAAGAGAGAAAAAAGGAAAAGAAATGGAATTTTTTTTTTGTTTGATCCTGACATAAATTGAATCCCTTTTTTTTTTCATTAATTGTATCTTTCTTCTTTGTTCCTGCTATAAACTGAATCCCTCTTTTTTGATCCTGTTATAAATTGAATCCCTCTTTTCTTTTTTTTTTTTAAATAGATTTTATTGAAAGATGTAACATACAGGTAATAACATAAAAAAAGTATCATTGCATTTTGTATTTTTTACAAAAATAACAAAAGAACATCAGCCTGGTATGAAGTTTAGATACAGAACAGCTGATAAACGTAATTAGCCTGGTGGTGTGGGGTCATAAGGTAACCTTCTATGTGAAAAAGAGGAAATAAACTGGATGGATCTAGGTAGGGGGGAAGGGATCCCTGAGATTGCCAGAAGAATGTTACTGGATGTACCCCTCATAAGGTGTGGGGTGGGGGGGGAGGTGAGTGGAGGAAATCCAGAAAGAAAACAAAATATACATCGGGGGGGGGGGGGGGGAGTAGAGAAAAAGAGCACCGAGTTCATGTTTTGGATGAACAATGTAGCCTATGGGTAGAAAGTACAGGTAAAAAAAAAAACTATGGTTTTTATGGTAATAACATTAATGTCATTTGTAGCCATTGTGGTCACCACCTTCCTATGTGGGAGAAAGATGGAGTTTTGAAGAGCGCGGAGATGTCTTGTACTATGTTGTAGTATTTGGTGAGAGTTGGAATCCTTATGTTGTAGATCCTTGGTTTGGAGGAAGCATTCCATCTAAGGTGGGGGGGGATCGTGATATAGGAAGGAGAAAGTCTCGATGTGAACTATATCCGTGGGGGTAAGTGTTGAGATCATAAAAGCTCCCCATTTGTGGTGGAAGCGTGTCTTGTTCCTTTCGTGTGTTAAGTCCATGCTGATCCTGTCTTTGTAGAGCAGTTGTAGGAGATCCCTTTTGATTTGAGAGGTGTTGGGACATGCGTTGGAGATCCAGTTTTTTAGGATGGCTCTTCTAGCGAATAAGAGGCATATCAGGATCCAATCCTTGCATGAGAGGGTAGAGTTCGGTGACCAGGGTAACAGCTGGGGGTCCCAGTGTCCGAAAATGAGGAGTAGGGGGTCCTTAGGTAATTTTAGCAGGGTCACCTCAAATATGTACTGAAGGACTTGGTCCCAGAAGGTGGATATGAAAGTACATGACCAGAAACGATGGGTCAAAGAAGGCCTGGGGTGTAGACATAAGGGGCATGTGTGGGCGGTTTGCTTTTGTTTGCTCGAGAGGAAAGGTATGTGAGCTCGATGAACGATCTTAAGTTGGGTTTCCCTCCAAGATTCGTTAGGCACCAGTTTGTAAACAGTGTTGAGGCCTTGAAGTAATTTGTTGACTAAGTCGGCATAAGGGAAGTCTTTTGCCCAGTTAGCTGCTGATGAGGACTCCAGTGAGGGAATGACTTTTAGGAGGAGAGGCTGGTATATGTCTGAGATTTTGTAGGAGCCCTTTAAAAGAAGAGAGTCCGAGAGGGACGTTTTAAATCTTTTGCGATCCTCTCTGCAAGCGTTTTTGAGAAAGCTGATGCATTGACCATATTGGAAGATGTGTGACTGGGGAAGTTGGAATTTCTCCGCTAATGACTTGAAAGAGATGGGGTGGCCAGACTCTAGATCACAAAGCGAGGAAAAGTCAGAGAGGCCTTTCTGTTGAGATAAAAAGAAAACAAGGCCTTTCTGTTGCCAGGTGATATATGGCTGACGTTCCAGACCTGGGGGGAAGCATGGGTTTCCTTGGATTGGAAGGTGTCTAGAAATGAAAGGTGAGAGTTTGAGGCTTTTCCGGATCTCCCTCCAGGCAATTGCTGTGTCCCGAAGTAGGAGGTTATGTTGAAGGGGTGGAGGAATGGATTTCCGCTTGCAGTGAAGGAGGGCTACCAGGGAGTATGGGTGAACCATTTCAGTTTCCAGGTAGAAATTGGAGTAACGAGATGTTTGAGCTACCCAATCTAAACTTATCCTCAAGAGGCAGGCTAAATTGTAGATCCTGACATTAGGGAGACTAATACCCCCTTCGCGCCTGGGAAGGTAAAGCTTAGTGAGTGCAATTCGTGGTCGCTTATTTCGCCATAAGAATTTGGAGATTGCATCATTGAGAATTTTTGTGTCTTTATGTTGCAAGAGTAAGGGAATGGTTTGTAGTGGATAAAGTAGGCGGTGACCATTTTCACTAGATGGCATCTTCCCAGTAGCGAAAGAGGCAGATCCATCCAGTTTACTAGTTCTTGAGAGATCTTTTTGAGTAATGGGGGGTAGTTAAGGCGATAGAGAGAGGAGGGTAGTTTTCCTATTTTTATGCCTAAGTAAGTGATGTGGGATTGTGCTACCGAGAATATGGAGTTCCAAGAAGGGTTTGACATGGTACCTAGGGGGAGGATTTCACTTTTGTTATAGTTTATGCGAAGGCCCGAGCATAGTCTAAATTGGTCAAAGATTGATTTAATCGTGAGCATGTCAGAGGAGGGGTTTGCTGAGAATATAAGGACATCGTCCGCGAAGAGTGAGGTGCGAAGTTCCTGTTTGCCAATGGGAATGCCATTTAGTGGGGCTACGTGGGATAAATATCTAGATAATGGTTCTAATGCAATGTTAAAAAGGAGTGGTGATGGGGGCAGCCCTGCCGAGTTCCTTTATGGAGGCGGAATTCCTCTGATAGGAGGCCTGCCGCCACCAGTCTAGCAGCCGGGGCGGTGTACATGGTGTTTATAAGATGGGCGAAAGAACCAGAGAATCCCATTTTAGTCATGACCAAAGAAAGCCATTTGAAACTGATGTTATCGAAGGCTTTCTCCGCATCCAGGGTGATGATGGCATAGTTTCCCTCTGAGTTGCATTTGGCATGTTCCAGGTCCATCATTACCTTCCTGATGTTCATGGTGGCAGTTCTGCCTTTCACGAACCCTGATTGGGCAGGGTGTATCAGAGAGGGTATGATGTCGGCTAATCTTGTGGCAATAATTTTGGAAAGGATTTTGACATCCAGGTTTAGAAGTGAAATAGGCCTGTATGAGCCTGGTTCTTGGGGGTCTTTACCTTTCTTGGCTAGCAGTTTGATAATGGCTTGGTTGCCCGTGGGTAGGTATGCGCCCCAGACCATATGTGTTGATATACTTCGTGGAGTATGGGTTCTAAAATTGGTTGTAAGGACTTGTAGAATTCTCCCGTGAATCCATCAGGGCCTGGGGCTTTAGAAGGAGCTAGGTTTTTAATTGCAGTAGAAATTTCATGGAGGGCGATAGGGGCGTTTAGAGCATCTAACTGTGAAGGTGATACTTGAGAGAGGGTTACCTTTTCAAGAGAAGATTGTGCTGTCGAAGCATTTATGGGGTCTGGTGCGTAAAGGGAGGAATAGTATTGTAGCATGGTTTAATTTATGTCTTTTTGGATGGTTTTTATGTTACTGAAAGAGTCACGAAGAGATGTGATATGTGTCGGACGATAGGGTCCCCTACATCAATTTGCCAGGAGTTTACCTGCCTTATTGCCGAATTTATGGAGGGTGGCATCCATGTAAGATTTTTTTGTTTTTTCTAGGGTTTCGGCCCAAGTGTCAAAGGATTGTTTTGCTGACTGCCATGCCTTCCTATTATCAGTGGAGTCGTTTATGGATAGTGAGCGTTGGGCTAGGTGCAGTCTGGAGCTGGCTTGTTTGTATTTTTTGAGTGTGTTTCTCTTAAAGGATGCAGCATAAGAAATTACACGGCCTCTGAGAAATGCTTTGCCTGCTTCCCAGAATAGATTGGGGTTGTCAGAGTGTCCAGCATTGGTCGAGGTGTATTCTGGCCAGGCGTTTTCCATATATTGTTGGGTGTGATTCAGGGTTGTCGATCGTAGTCGAGATTGGTGCGTGGTCGAATATGGCAATGTCATGAATGTCTGCGTCGGATATCAGTGGTAGAAGGTCGTCTGAGCAGAAGAGATAGTCAATTCTGGTGAAGACGTTGTGGGGGTTGGAGTAAAAAGTAAATTCTCTGTCAGCTGGGTGCCGGAGTTGCCAAATGTCGTGTAAGTGGAGGGATTCCATTGTGGAGGCTAGTAAAGTTTGTGAATCGTGATCTGGGGGGAGACATGTGCGCTTAGGAGTGGATCTGTCATCTATCAGGTGAACTGTGGAGTTAAAGTCTCCGCCGACTATATGTGGGAGAGTCGGGTCACTAAGGAGCCATGTTGAAAGTTCACTATAAAATTGCTTTGTGGTGTGGGGTTATTGGGCGCATAGATGTTTGAGACTATCATATCCTTGGTTCCTAATTTAATGTGGGCTGAGATAAGATGTCCCTGTGAATCTGATTTAACAGATAGGACCTCACATGGGAGGTTTTTATGTATGAGTATCAAGACCCCTGCTTTGAGTCCATTGGAATCTGAGCCTAGTACCGTGCCTACCCATAATTTTTTCATGCGGTGGAAATCAGAGGTGGAAAGGTGGGTTTCTTGGAGCAGGGCAATGTCAGTTTTGAGTCTTTTAAGGTGACGGAGGATTTTCATTCTCTTATTAGGTGAACGAAGCCCTTTAACATTCCAGGAGACCAGTTTCATATAGGGGGGGTCACTGGGGGGGTATGTGCAGATATTACATGGTCTTCACAGGTTAATATGTGGTGGTGTGATGTGAGAGTAGGCTGGATTCTAGAGGGGTTTAGTCTGTCTGAACGAAGGTTTGTATAACTGTATAACCACTGAGGGCATATGTACCATAAGATGGGGGTGCGTAATATAGGGAGGGGTCCAGAAGGAGGGGGGTAGAGAAGAAAAACAATAAAACATATTCAATAAACCTAGCTTTTTTCCGCATAGAGTCAACCGTGTAGGCCAGCTCCCATCGCAAGACCCAGAGACTGCTGTATTAAGACGGAGGAGCGGGTTACATAGGAGAGCCAGGGGAGAAAATCAACACCTGAGGTATAACAAAATCAAGTTAACCAGTCAACAGTATGTAAACAATATGTAAAACATTAGAGTACTGCTTGGCCTACCAGTAGCTGATTTGCCTGGGGGAGGAAGAGAGAACAAGCTTGAGGGAAAATTTTTAACTTTTTCTCTTGAATAAGACATCTCGTTGAAAAGTTGAGCCACCATAGCCATTAGAGGCGAGGCGGTGAGGTATAACAATGTGTGATGGTGGTCTTCAGCGAGGTGTGGAGCGGTGGTGGTCCGGTGCAGAGGCTCTAAACCGTTTTGGAGAGTCTTTGCATGGGCTTCTTTGGTCTAGAGCACGGTTGACAGGAGCCATTCTAGGAGAGGGGCTGAGGTTGGGGCCTGAGAGTAGCGATCGTAGGAAAGCCTCAGCTTCTTTTGGGTCATGGAAAGAGAGTTGGTCGCCATTCGGGGCTTTAAGTCGGAGGGTAGCTGGAAACGCCAAAGTAAATTTGAGTTGTTGATGATTTAGCTCCGAGCAAACCTGTTGAAAGGCTTTTCTCTTTTGGGACACCTCAATAGAGTAATCCACAAAAATCAGGATTTTCATGTCGTCGATTTGAAGAGATCTAGATTGCCTGAATTTTTGCAGGATGAAAGCTTTATCCGAGTAATTGAGGTACTTTGCGATTATGGGACGGGGCGATTTGCGATCTGAGTTAAAGGTTCCCATGCGATGTGCACGTTCTACTGTGCAGGGGCCTGGCAGGCCTAGTGCTTCGGGAATGCGTCTGGCGCATAAGTCTGTGAGAGCTGAAGGCTGCAGCGATTCTGGGATGCCCACAAATCGCAGATTGCTCCTTCTGGATCTATTTTCCAAACCGTCCAGCTTTTCAAGAATGTATTTGTTAGTTTTGCTTGGGCCCGTTCTGAGGATTGAGAGTGGTACAGTTCTTCCTCAATGTTAGCTATGCGGTGCTCAGCTTCATTCAGCCTGGAGGCATGTTCCCCTAGCTGGGCCTGGAGCTGTTGCATGCCTGCACTGACTGCCTTCTCCACAGACGCTGTTATCATTGGGGAGAGAAGGGCTGCCACAGCCTGTGCTATCCTTTCAGTGCTGGATGTGCCTGTGGGTTGAATGGCTGCATCAGCAGGTGGGGAGGCGGCCGCAGCACCGCTTTCCTCCATGTCAGGCTCTGTGTCTGTGAGAGGCTCCATGTAGGCCGAAGCCGGGGCCTCGATTTGCGGCTGTGATGTCCGCGCCGTCGTGGCCGCGTACGATCGCGGGCCTGTTTTTTCCACCAACCGGTCCATCCTGTGACCAGGGAGAGCGTGAGGCAAGTGCCGGTGTTTTTTGGCGGGTTTGCCGGTTTTATATGCTGTTTTTTTTTATATGCTTTGGAGTCGAGCTGCGGGAGCTGATGAGAAGAGCAGCTACTCCATGCGGCGCCGGAACCGGAAGTGAATCCCTCTTTTCTGCTTCTGTTATGAATTTCATCCCCCCTCACCCCCCCCTTTTTTTTATCCTGCCATTATTGCATCCCTCTTTTTTCATGAATTGTATCTTCCTTTTTTTGATCCTGGCATAAACTCAGTCCCCTTTTTTTGCGCTTCTGCCATAAATTTAATCCCCCTCTTTTTTGATCCAGCCATAAATTGCATTCCTCTTCTTTGTTCCTGCCATAAATTCCATCTCTCTTTTTTCATTAATTGTATCTCTTTTTTGATCCTGCCATAGATTCAATCCCCCTTTTTGGGATTCTGCCATAAATTTAATCCCCCTCTTTTTTCATCCTGCCATAAATTGAATCCCCCCCTCCTTTTTTTTTCCTTTGATCCTGCCATTAATCTTGACTTTACATTTTGTTGCTACCACAAAATATTTTATTTGAACTTTTTGAATATTTTCCCTTTCTGTTAAGGAATATATTTCTCCCTTGGAGTAATAAGGTCCTAACATTTCATGTAGCATTTTTTCTACACACTTCTTTTTGGCTCAACAAAATAACTTTTTATATTGCCTTTCATTCCTCTCCCACTTCTCATGCTGGCTAAAAACTGGGGTAGTCACTGACCACTTGAATAATTGGTGGTATCAATCAAATATGTTAATTTTCTGTGACACCAACCCGATAGGTAAATTTGCACATGTTTATGTAAGTATAAATATATATATATATATATATTTTTACATATCTGTTTCAAACTAGCTACAACTAAGGCTATTGCCGAAACGTGTCAGCTTCATTGTTTTATTGTCACTCTGATGTACCAATAAATGACACTTCAAGGATTACAGTTTTGCCGGCTCTTCTTACTACTGGTGTAGTGGATAAGGTCATGGACTGCTCCACCCCTCAGGGCCCTCATAGATATGAGATGAAATCTTTTCTATAAATGCAAATCTATACGATTCATGGAGATGTATCAACTCCACTGAAAAGGATTATACCTACTTTTCAGCACCTCACAACTCGTACTCAAGGATTGACTTATTCCTGTCTGACCTTACTCTTCTACAAAGGACCTTGGAGGTGACCATTCCCCAGTGACTATTACCTTAACCGCTTGCTGACCAGCTGCCATCATTATACTGTGGCAGGTCGGCATGATCCTGCAAAATGTTGTAGCTATACATCGGTCCCTTTAAGCAGGATAGCAGGCGCGTGCCCGCTGCATCGCGGGGGTGCCGATGCTTGTGACTCCCGGTCACGATGACTGCCGGTCATGAGCGATCGCGGGCACGAAGGCAGAACAGGGACACACACAAATCCCTGTTCTGTTCTGTAAGGAGAGACAGATTGTGAGTTCCTAATAGCTAGGAACCACGATTTGTCATTTCCTCTAGTCAGTCCCCTCCCCCTACAGATAGAACACACAGTCAGGGAACACAGTTAACCCCTTGATTGCCCCTTAGTGTTAACCCCTTCCCTGCCAGTGACATTTTTACAGTAATCTGTGCATTTTTATAGCACTGATTGCTGTATAAATGCCAGTGGTCTCAAAAATGTGTCCACCATAATGTCGCAGTCCCGATAAAAATCGCAGATCACTGCCATTACTAGTAAAAAAAAAAATATTAATAAAAATGCTATAAATCTATCTTCTATACTGTAGACGCTATAACTTTTGCGAAAACAAATCTATATACGCTTATTGCGATTTTTATTACCAAAAATATGTAGAAGAATACATATCGGCCTAAACTGAGAAATTTTGTTTGAATTTTGTTTGAGTGCTACGTTGCACGACCGCGCAATTATCAGTTAAAGCGACGCAGTGCCTAATCGCAAAAAATGGCCTGGTCATTGAACAGTCAAATTTTCCAGATGAAGTGGTTAAAGGAACAAAATTCCTACAATCCAGCCTACCTATGGAGAAATAATATTTCAGTATTATCTAACCCACTCCATAAGGAGAGGCTAACCAAGCTACTTAAGGAATATTTTGATGTTAATGATAATCCTGAATATATATAATGTCGCTATGGTGTGTGCAGAATGTTTACAGTAGAGGTTTATTAATTCAGGCTGCAGCCAGGGAAAAGAAGCAGAAGGCCAAAGCAATTACCACTCTCCTCGCAAACCTTAATGCCTTAGAATTACAAACAAAACCCTACACCCACTGCACAATCAGAACTCCTTGACTGCAGGCAACAACTCATAAATCCTCTTTAAAACGCTTTAAGGCCACTTAATATGAGCATGGCAACAAAGTGGGTAGACTTTTCGGCCAATTACCTTCGTAAAAGACAACAACATTCTAAATTAGGCTGTAATACAGATCCACACACAGGAAAAAGTAGTGTATCACTCATCTAAGATAGCCAATGCTTTCCAAAAATACTATTGCGACCTTTATAATTTGGAGTCTGATCCAAATACCCCACAACCAAACGAACCCAATATAAATACTTTCCAAACTCCAAATTTTTTCGTTCCATCAAAATTTCTTCTCCTCTTTCATCTATTTTTTTGTCAGAGCGGGGTTGCGTATCACATTATGCTTGTGGCATAGTGCTACCAATTTTGTTCTGGCTTCCATTGAATCAAATCGGTAATGAATTCGTTTTGGGCGATATTTTGGAATCATACTGTGATATATTTCTATAACCCAGTTTGACAAAAAAAAGTTAGATGTTTCATGTCCTTTTCCAATTGGACATCTAGTACAATTGTGGACAATGCATGAAATGCAGGTGTCTGTTGGATTAACCAGGGAACAGTCGAAGAATCCTGATCGATCTCATTGTGCAAGCATTTGTGCTCTACATCTCCAATTTTCCATACATGAACATTTACAACATGATGTAGTACAGATTGCCAAAGTTCTTGTTTCCTTGACAAGCTCTACTACAACAATAAAAATGATTCAGTATGGGTGCAACCCACGGCAAAAGTGCACAATGAATTTTTTTTTGGTAATTTGAAGCAATTTTCTTTTTAAATCTTTCACGTAATGCCAAATGTCGAATTGATGATTAATATTTTTATATTTTTCATTTGTTGTTTGTAATTTTCGAATGCTAGTGTGTCGATCTGTTCCCACAAATTGAATATCCAATTTTTTGCCAATTATGCGATCTAAACATTTGATAAATCCAAACTTCTCCATAGCAACTGATGAAGTCGTTTGTGACACCTGCAATAATTCAAAGTCCACAATTTTTTGGAAAAGAGATCCATGAAAGTGTAAGTGGAGTACTTTGCTGAAAACCCAGGGCTGTCACATTGACCATCCCCTACGAGAAAAAATGGTTTTTCAGACAATTCATCAATCACATTTGAAATGTTCTCTTGCCAACTGTGATCAATTGCTTTAAAATTACATTTTGAGCTCTGTTGTATGAAGATTTTCCAAACATCTTTATGCCGCATAGATCGAACATTTTGTGAACTTTGGCATAGCTGCCTCCACTAACACATAAGGCCCCAGACAGCAAAATGTTACCCGCTGGATAATGCTTGATTTTGGGCTGGCTTTCCCACAACTTCAAGCGATGTGAACACGAACAGGTCGAATAGACATAAACCATTGTTCCAACAATTTGTTTCTCTATCTTTATAATGCTTGAAAGAACAGTCTTGCTCAGGACAAGGCATTGCATATAGCAGTTTATCAAGGCTGCTTTCAAACACAATACATTTTTTTTCTTTCACCAAAATTAATGGATGAGGAAGTGCTTCTTCTTTTTGTCTTTCCTCTACACTTTCAGAGAAAATTGAGTACTGTCCGTGATACTTTTTTTATTTGCACTAACATACAATTTTTCAGGACAAGCTTTCGGGGTATGTCCCCTTCTTCAAGGTCCAAGCAGTACTGCTTGGACCTTGAAGAAGGGGACATACCCCGAAAGCTTGTCCTGAAAAATTGTATGTTAGTGCAAATAAAAAAGTATCACGGACAGTACTCAGTTTTCTCTGTCACAATTGCACTAATACGGCTACAATCAAATCAAGTATGATGGAACTCTCTACACTTTCACAAATACTGAGCTCACTTTTTTGGGGTGTTTCACATTCAGACTCATGAAAACTTGGGTCATCAGCATAGGACAATTTTTTTCTTTTATGACCAACTTCTGGACTATCAACATTCGGATTACAAATTGCCTTTGTTTTCTTTGGTATTTGTGAAGGTGTAGACAAGACAGATGGGGGTGATAGAGGGGTCAGTGGTTGCACTTCTGATGTTTTTTGATGACTTTCAGGTGTTGACATATATGATGGTGTCATTGAACCCACTGAATACAAATGATCTAAACTTAGAGATCGTGGACTGGCTTTTTTTGAATAGCTGCCTTCAGATTCCAACATTGGGAAATCAAATGGGTGAGTTTGTGTGCCAGCTTTGTTCATTGTCTTATTTGTACATTGAGTAAGTAGATGACATTGGCATGTACATCTACTGCTGCCTAATGAAGTCTGCGAAGTTCCCGCCGTCATGGAATCTGCATTTTGATTTTTTCCAGTCTGCTGATACATTTATCTACCATTGATTTTTGGGGTGGTAAGTCATTGAAAATTGTTGGTATAGATTGAGGTCTTAGTTTCCTTTCTGTTCCATGTAATTGAAAACAATGGCTGTCAAGAGGCACATGTGCGGAAGCCTGAGGTGAAGGTAATGTTACCTTAGAGCTCCGCTCCTCGGGAGTTTTCATCGGAGGACTACAGGTCCCAGTGAACCAGCAAGTATCCCAAAACTGCAGAAAATCCTACCTAATACTGTCAGCTTCACTGACAATGGTCTTGAGAGCCCCTAAAACGAAAATTAAAGCAGGAAAAACGAAGGAAACGGCACACAGGCTGGCAGCTGGAATGGCGGCGGCATCCTCTCCCCCACAGCACAGCGGTGAATACACTAAAAAATCTTTACCCCACAGTCAGCACAGCAGGGAATACACTGGAAAATCTTTACCTCACAGTCAGCACAACGGTGAATACACTGAAAAATCTTTACCTCACAGTCAGCACAGTGGTGAATACACTGGAAAATCTTTACCTCACAGTCAGCACAGCGGTGAATACACTGGAAAATCTTTACCTCACAGTCAGAAGACACAGGCTGCTAACGGTGAGTCTGAGTCTGAATATGAATACTGTGAATTACAAGCTGCTACACAGTCTGACATCTTCAAAAAATTTGAATGTATGCTTCAGAAAGCCCTCAAACAGACTTCTGATCATATAACTGACAAACTGACTAAAGAAATTAGAGAACTAGGTCAGAGAACAGCTGACTTAGAACTGAGGGTTGATGAAATTGATAATTTTACACAGAACTACATGTCTGAGATGAAGGTACTAAAAGAGGAAAACCTTACATTACAAAATCGTTTAGAGGACCAAGAGAACAGAGATTGTCGATCGAATCTGCGAATCAGGGGAATCCCTGAATCTGTTCTAGACCTGCAGGCTAATATCACGGCGCTGTTTCAAGAATTATTACCTGGAACCCCTATTGACAGGTTCGAAATGGATAGAGTGCATAGAGTGTTAGCCCCACGCAAAATAAATGGTCCCCCGAGGGATATTAAAGCTAAATTGCACTTTTACAGAACCAAAGAACAGATACTAACAGCTGCCAGAGGGAGAGAATCTCTTAGCTTCCAGGGCAATACCTATCAACTCTTCATGGATTTGTCCCCACTAACGGTTGCAAAAAGACGTGCACTTAAACCTCAACTCCAGGTACTCCAGAGAAATCAAATTTCCTATCAATGGGGATTTCCTTTTTGTCTCAGATTTACTCATTTGGAAACAAAATATGTTTGTCGCTCTTCAGAGGACTTGAAGTCAGCCCTATTTGATATGGGCCTAGCCGAAGCAATCTTACCAAATGACCAGTCTCATAGGCGCTCAGCTTTTTGTTCTACACAGCAAAACAAAGACCCAAAACCCAGCTATTCCACATCTTCCCATCAAAATCTTAACAAGCGAGGTCGATATGAACATTCACCACCAAACAATGAGGATTCAATGGACTGACAATCTAAGCCAGACTAGTTATTTGTCCTTGCTACTTTTTTCCAGCACAGTATGCTGACAGAGTTAATTAACTGGCCATATTCATGACTAAAATGAGTTATGGCTACATACTACTGTTATGTTACAAAAATTTTTTTTTTTTTTTATATTAACTTTTTTCTGTTTTTTTTTTCCTCTCAAGTTTTTGAACTTTATTTTTTCTTTTTTTGGAACAATTTAAGCGAAATTTTTCCATGATAGTAATGGAATAGTTCCTGTGGTCCTCCGATGTTATACATCCCTTAGGAATTTCTTGTTGCCCTTTATTCCACCTAAGGACTCCTACCATTGTTATGGGGGTCTCTATTGGTGGTCCCGGACCCTCTCAGAGAGTTCTAAAAACTCTCCTGAGATGCTCCTACACCCTATTATTTAGCCTTTATATACTGCTAAATTGTCTTCATATTGGGTTTGTTCGATTCTCCTCTCCTTTTTTCTTTTTCTATTCTATTGCTTCTTTCTTTAATCTTTGCTATTCCCTCCTGACTCTCGGGTTGGTGATCCTGGCTCTCGGTGAGTACTCCGCTTGTTATGCTCTAATATTCGCATTCGTTGTTTTATGGCTCCTATAAATATCTTGTCATTAAATGTACAGGGGTTTAATACCCCACATAAGCGAACCAAGGCTTTACACTCTTTTACTTTGAAAAAAGCTAATATTATATGTTTGCAGGAAACGCATTTTACTGACAAAGTTTATCCCAAATTTCTTTCATCATCATATCCACAATTCTATACTGCTTCAGCTACGGTTAAACAGTGCGGAACTCTTATTGGTTTTCACCGTTCCACTCCGTTTAACCTTGTATCCAAAATAACAGACCCTGAAGGACGATATGTTCTCCTAACAGGATTTATTTCTGATAATCCTATTACTATTGTGTCTTATTATGCCCCTAACAAACGCCCAACTGCTTTCTTATCCCACCTTTTTCAACTTATAGAAGTACATAAGTTTGGTACTGTTGTTATTTGTGGGGATTCTAATGCTACTATTTTCTCGTTCTTAGATAAATCTCCCCCTGGACCTACCACAAACTCAATAAACCTAACTTTTCAACATCTACTCACCACTCATAGCCTGGTAGATACTTGGCGAGAGATGAACCCTATTAGTAGGCGCTTCACTCATTATTCTTATCCGCATAACTCTTTTTCACGAATAGATCATATTCTAATCCCGTCAAGTATGCTACCAGAAATCATATCATCCAAAATCATTCCTTTTCCATGGACAGACCACTGCGCAGTATTCATTACTATTGCTTCCACAATTCCTAGATCACACGATACCACTTGGTGTATAAACGATTCAATTCTGAGCCACCCTTCTCATCGTGTTGAGATTGAAAAAGAACTTTCTGATTACCTAAAATCCAATGATACAGACGATGTCTCTGCTATTACATTATGGGAGGCGCACAAGGTAGTCATTAGGGGTAGACTGATACAACAAGCAACTAACCTAAAAAGAGAACGCAAACTGTTGTTTGCAAAACTTGAATCTACCTTTAATGACTGTCATCAAACTTTTCAAACCTCCCCGAATGCTACCAACAGTACCAAACTAGAAAAAGCCCACCTGGATCTAGATCTTTTTCTTACTGATACCGCAAATAAACTTATAAGTGAACGCCAGCATGTTCAATATCGCAGGGCAAATAAACCTGATACACCTATGGCCAGAATTTTTAAAAATTCACAACATATACATACGCCTATCAGATTGAAAGTATCCCGGGAATCTTACACTAGTAACCCAGTGAAAATACTTGAAATTTTTCGCTCTAAGTTATCTAAACTATATTCTTCTGCCTCAAATTTTGATAAAACTAAAGCAGACACACTGTTCTCCAATATCACGCTTCCTAACCTTGATCAACAACAGAAAGATCTTCTTGAATGTCCAATTACAGATACTGAAGTCCTTAACGCAATAAAATCTTTAAAATTACGTAAAAGACCAGGCCCAGATGGATTTTCGGCAACATATTATAGACAATTTGCATCAATCTTAACACCTGTCTTAACTAAAGCCTTCAATTCGATCCTTAAAGGTAACTCATTTAGAACAGAGACTCTCACCTCTATAATAGCAATGATCCCCAAACCACATTCTGAATCCACCTCCTGGACTAATTATCGTCCTATATCCCTCCTAAATCTCGATATAAAATTAATTGCTAAAATTTTGGCCACTAGACTGAATAATATTATTGGCCTACTAATCCATAAAGACCAAACAGGCTTTATGCCTAAACGCCAAGCTGGAGATAATATCAGGAGAGCACTCTTACTTATTAATGCGGCTAAAACTAGACGAATCCCAGCTTGCCTTGTATCCTTAGACATAAGGAAAGCATTTGATTCGGTTACGTGGCCTTATATGGAATATGTCCTTGGTAAATGGGGATTTGGAAACAATTTTCTAACCTGGGTCTCATCCTTATACAATAATCCTAGAGCATATATCAAATATGCAGGCTATAAGTCAACAATGATTGATATCAAAAGAGGCACTAGACAAGGATGCCCTCTTTCCCCTCTACTTTTTGCCCTAATAATAGAACCCCTGGCACACCTTATTAGAACCAATCCTGACATTAAAGGTATCGAACTAGGTGGTTATCACTATAAACTATGTCTCTTTGCGGATGACATTCTCATATTTTTGTCTCATCCCCATATATCCACCCCTAATCTACTAAAAACACTAGATAATTTTGCCCAAATATCAGGACTACATGTTAATCCAACAAAATCAAATGCATTAAATATTTCCTTATCTCAATTAGAACTTCGGCAGGCACAAACTTCCTTACCCTTTACTTGGGTTCCAAAGCAGCTTCCATACCTAGGAATAAAACTCACAATCTCTCTTAAAGGCCTTTTTGCGGCAAATTACTTACCCCTCCTTAAACAAACTTCCGGCTTCCTGAAACAATGGGCTCTTCTATCATTGTCATGGTTGGGGAGGATTAATGCGGTAAAGATGTCAATCCTGCCAAAATTCTTATATTTATTTAGGGTACTCCCTATTTCTTTACCATCTTACTTTCTTAGACTTACTCAACGTAGAGTTATGTCCTTCATTTGGGGTACCACCAAACCTCGTATACCTAAATCTACGCTTTACCTTAATAAATTGAGTGGTGGTTTGGGATTGCCCAACTTTTCCTCCTATTTCTACACTGCACAGCTAGCACTTATACCCAAGTATCATACTTCTGTAGAAGCTCCCCTATGGGTAGCTATTGAATCAGTGGAAAGTGACCCTATCTCAGTGGCAAATATGTTTTGGCTCTGTCCTGCTGATAGAATACATCTTTCTAATCCTATCACGAAACAGACCCTAGCAGTATGGGATAAATGTAAATTTGCACATAATCTTCAATCAACACATAATCCCTTGCTTTCATTTCTTAATAATCCAGCCTTTTATCCTGCCTGGAAATTCCCAAAATCATTCTCTGCATGGACCTCTACGAACCTGACTCGTTTATACAATCTTTCCTCGACTAAAGCTATTTATACATTTCCTGTACTATGTGAAACCTTTGGGTTACCTAAAACTGAAATATTTCGATATTTACAAATTAAAAATTTTTATTAACCACTTCTTAGTACAGGCTCAACTCTTAATCAAATTACTCAATTTGAGCGGATTTGTATAAGTGATCCGCACATTAGAGGACTTATCTCAATATTATATTCCAACTTAATATGATATCTAGTGAGTTTCTACTGTCATACACAACTAAATGGGCACAAGATATGAATCGAGTGTTTAATAAACAAGATTGGTCGAATATATGGTCAGCCACCAAAACTTCCTCTCCAAATTGTTTTGCTGCAGAAACTAATTACAAGGTTCTAGCACGCTGGTACCTTGTACCAGCTAGAATAGCTAAATTTGTCCCCACATATTCACCTAATTGCTTTAGAGGATGTGCCACAGCAGGAACACATTTTCACATATATATCAGAAAAAAAACCGCGCCAATCCAATAAGTCAGAACAGCAGCCAACACTACAAAACGACTAGATTTGTGCACATAAACTATATATTAAAAGTGTAGCGCTAAAAATGGAAAAATAAATGTAAAGGTATAGAACAGAAAAGATATCTATTTGAATTAAAAAAGTAAGTGACCTTATCTGATCCCAAACCTGAAAAGTATGTGTACTAAATGGTGCAGTGAATAAGGATATGACATCCTAATGACAGCAGACCTGTGACAAAATACAAAAGCTCTATCTTGTCAGAAAGAGTACAAAAAACGAAAAACATAGATATATTAGTAAACAATCAGAACTCATCTGTGGTGAGAAAAATAAATGGTGTCTAAAAAACATCCACAATGCAAGTGAGGAGATGTGCCTCCCAAATAAATCATAAAAACATAATAAATTAGTCCATATTATGTATGGCGTGATCGACTCAAATTGAATCCCAGGCAGGTAACATCACAACTACACATCCGAATCTGAGTAAGGGATGGAATACTCTTACCGACTTGGGTGGACTCACAGGCCGTTGGCGGTGAGTCAGTAAAGCTTGTACTGTCTTAAGGTGAATGACAGTGTCAGGACAACTTGTACACCGAAAGGGTTCCTCTTCAGATGGGGGGGCCAGGATCCTGCCCCAAAGGGTCTGCACAATCACCGTCTGTCTCAGCATGCATGGACCATATATGAAGAAAAAACAAGGAGCCTCCACATGGTGTAAATCCAAAGATTATTGTTCAAATAATATTTATTGGATCATTCAAGATCATCAGGCAATCCATAAAAATTCAAAAATAGGCAGAATCGATTCCAATAGTACAAAGTGAATAAAAATTGGTAAGCGTGGTAAAGGTGGCTGGGTACAGCAAAGAAACCCGACCGGTTTCGTCTACAAAGACTTCGGCTGGGGTATATGCCATCCCGCCACCTCCACGCTTATATACATTCATAGTAATGATTTCCTACAAACAGCTGTTACAGCGTCGTGCGCGCTGACTTCCTGAATACAAAGCGTGCGTTCCATACGAAATCACGTGTGAACCACTTAGCCAATGGGGAGACAGAATAATAGCACCGCCTCTATCCACCAAGCCTCGATGTGGATCCCGACACGTTGTGCGCACTCCTTGGATAGAGGAGTCCGTTCCTCAGTTACTCACCCAATCGGAGTCAACGCCGTATGACGTACACATGACCTCCATCATGTGACAGCGTCTGGCATACCGATAGGTGTACATCATTGTATTGTACCGGAAGTAAAACACACATCACAAAAGGCTATTGAAACGCAAATGCGTTCCAAATGGATCATTGAGGGTTTCTATTAGGACGTGATATATTATATAACTAAGCTGAATGGTGATCATTATAATCTCCCAAAATGGATATATAAACCCAAATTTTTCCAAAATATGAAAGGTTTTTTTCCCTGTCGAAAATGCAGGGTGTGTAGACATAATACACTTCAATCCCGGAAGATTGATACGTTTGGATCAACCACCACGGGGAAAGATTATTCTGTTAAACACTTTGTTACATGTTCCACGAGGTATATCGTGTATCTCATTACTTGCCCTTGTGGGAAGCAGTATGTGGGGAGGACCATTCGTACTTTTGCTATAAGGGTAAATGAACACATCGGTATGCCAGACGCTGTCACATGATGGAGGTCGTGTGTACGTCATACGGCGTTGACTCCGATTGGGTGAGTAACTGGGGAACGGACTCCTCTATCCAAGGAGTGCGCACAACGTGTCGGGATCCACATCGAGGCTTGGTGGATAGAGGCGGTGCTATTATTCTGTCTCCCCATTGGCTAAGTGGTTCACACGTGATTTCGTATGGAACGCACGCTTTGTATTCAGGAAGTCAGCACGCACGACGCTGTAACAGCTGTTTGTAGGAAATCATTACTATGAATGTATATAAGCGTGGAGGTGGCGGGATGGCATATACCCCAGCCGAAGTCTTTGTAGACGAAACCGGTCGGGTTTCTTTGCTGTACCCAGCCACCTTTACCACGCTTACCAATTTTTATTCACTTTGTACTATTGGAATCGATTCTGCCTATTTTTGAATTTTTATGGATTGCCTGATGATCTTGAATGATCCAATAAATATTATTTGAACAATAATCTTTGGATTTACACCATGTGGAGGCTCCTTGTTTTTTCTTCATATATGGTCCATGCATGCTGAGACAGACGGTGATTGTGCAGACCCTTTGGGGCAGGATCCTGGCCCCCCCATCTGAAGAGGAACCCTTTCGGTGTACAAGTTGTCCTGACACTGTCATTCACCTTAAGACAGTACAAGCTTTACTGACTCACCGCCAACGGCCTGTGAGTCCACCCAAGTCGGTAAGAGTATTCCATCCCTTACTCAGATTCGGATGTGTAGTTGTGATGTTACCTGCCTGGGATTCAATTTGAGTCGATCACGCCATACATAATATGGACTAATTTATTATGTTTTTATGATTTATTTGGGAGGCACATCTCCTCACTTGCATTGTGGATGTTTTTTAGACACCATTTATTTTTCTCACCACAGATGAGTTCTGATTGTTTACTAATATATCTATGTTTTTCGTTTTTTGTACTCTTTCTGACAAGATAGAGCTTTTGTATTTTGTCACAGGTCTGCTGTCATTAGGATGTCATATCCTTATTCACTGCACCATTTAGTACACATACTTTTCAGGTTTGGGATCAGATAAGGTCACTTACTTTTTTAATTCAAATAGATATCTTTTCTGTTCTATACCTTTACATTTATTTTTCCATTTTTAGCGCTACACTTTTAATATATAGTTTATGTGCACATTTTCACATATGGTGGCAATGCCCCGTAGTTGAAGAATTCTGGAAGAATATATTTCTTATGGCTTCTAAAGCCCTGGAAATCACGATTCCTCCAGATCCTGCAACGGCACTCCTAAACCTTAAACCCACAATACTCACCCATACTCAATTCCAATTCTTTATCCAACTTAGCACCGCAGCTAAACAAACGATTGCCAAGGCGTGGAAGTCCCAAAATCTAATTCTTGCTGAAGCTAAACACAGAATGAACAGAGCACTTTTATACGCCAAGATGACAGCTATTGAAGAAAATAAAATAAATAAATTTCGCAAAATTTGGCAACCATGGGTTAGAAACTACCTCCCTACAGATTTTGACCAATCTCTGTTGTTACCACACTAAGATATATATCATATTATTACAGAAATATATATTATATTTGTATACCTAATGAGAGCTGGATCATCATCCCGGGAAACTCTCTTTTTTTTTTTTTTTCTCTTCTTTCCTTCTTTCCATCTTTATCTCTCCTCCCTCTCCTTTTCTTTTATTATTTCCTAAAATATTCCTGTGGATACTTAGTCTAATAACTTGATTTATTTCTCTAATCTTACATCTAGAATCCCAACTAGAGTATAGTAAATATGGTTGTAAGATATCTCTAAAATTACTTTATTTTATTAACTTATTTATTTATCTTTTTTATCATACTGCAAAGATCTTCTGACGACAGATATGTATCCATGTATTGTATCATTTTATTTCTTCTTCTGTGAAAACTCAATAAATATATTTAACAAGGAAAACAATGGCTGTCGAAGTGAATCGAACACGTTCGATACAAGTCTGCCCGAATGTCTGCTTTGATAAGTGGAATGTAATCGTCTATCATTGCTGGCTCCATTCCAGCATTTTCCAGCCAAACTTGCTGATCATCCCTAGGAAAAGCATGATTACTTCCGTTGGCTTGTTTTTTTTTTGAAGTACTGTAGTTGGTGAAAAGTTTTGCAAAGCAGCCTGGCATTTCTACTGAATACATAAAAAGATTTAGTTAGTGTATACATTATTTGTTATCTTTGGTAGCGCTGTATAAAATAGGTATGGAAATAAGAATTAAGTAAACATAGAAAATAAAACAATGGTTAGATATTGAAATATTTATTTAAAAAAACTTTTTAAGATGTGATTATCAAAAATATTTTATGCTATATTCATACACTCTAAATAATTAAAAAAAAAATTTAAAAAGTAATCTAGAGCCTTATTTTTAGAGACTATTCTTATAAATATTATTTATTATTTTAATAACAACATCATTGAAATATTAAAATAAAAAAATACAAAAATTATTTTAATATAAATCTATATTTATTAAATTAGATTACAATCAAATATATTTCAAATAGATAAACAATATAAAAATAAGAGACTAAAAGATATATATCAATTTATAATTAAATTTTTCATTGATATGTTTTTTTTTTTAAAGAGAGAAAAAGAGAGAGAAAGAAAGAGAGGGAGAAAGAAAGAGAGAAAGAGAGAGAGAAGGGAAAGAGAGAGAAGGGAAAGAGAGAGGGGAGAGAGAGAGGAAAGAGACAGAGAGGGGAGAGAAGAGAGAGAGAAGGGAAAGAGAGAGAGAGAGAGAGAGAGAGAGAGAGAGAGAGAGAGAGAGAGAGAGAGAGAGAGAGAGAGAAGGGAAAGAGAGAGAGAGAGAGAAGGGAAAGAGAGAGAGAGTAGGGAAAGAGAGAGGAAAGAGAGGGGAAAGAGAGAGGAGAGAGAGGAGAAAGAGAGGAGAGAGAGAGGAAAGCGAAAGGAGAGAGGGGAAAGAGAGAGGAGAGAGAGAGAGTGAGAGAAAGAGAGAGAGAGAGAGAGAGAGAGAGAGAGAGAAATAATAATTTACATAACAAATGAAACATTATACATACAAAAATGCATGGTTTTGAAATAAATCAAAAACACTTGTCTTCAAAATAGATGGGGGGGGAGAGAGGCACACAGGCAGAGAGACAGGGGGAGAGAGAGAGAGAGGAAAGGAAGAGAGAGAGGAGATAGGAAGAGAGAGAGGAAAGGAAGAGAGAGAGAGGAAAGGAAGAGAGGGAGAGAGAGGGAAGAGAGAGAGGGGAAAGGAAGAGAGAGAGAAAGATGGGAACGAGAGAGACAGAGAAGGGAAAGAGAGAGAGAGAGAGAGGGAGAGGGAGAGAGAGAGAGAGAGAGAGAGAGAGAGAGAGGGAGAAGGGATAGAGAGAGGAGAGAGAGAGAAACAGAAGGGAACGAGAGAGACAGAGAAAGGAAAGAGAGAGAGAGAGAGAGAGAGAGAGGAGAGAAGGGAAAGAGAGAGGGGAGAGGGGAAAGAGAGAAGAGAGAGGGGAAAGGGAGAGGAGAGAGAGAAATAACACTTTACATAACAAATGAAACATTATTCATACAAAATGCATGGTTTTGAAATAAATCAAAAACACTTGTCTTCAAAAGAGATAGGGGGAGAAAGGGAGAGAGAGAGAGAGAGAGAGAGAGAGAGAGAGAGAGGAAGGAGAGAGAGGAAAGAGAGGGGAAGGAGAGAGAGGAAAGAAAGAGAGGAGAGATTTGTAATCTTTTTCCAAAGATGTGATTGAATAAAGCAACACATTTTTAAGTGCAGCTACCTTTGGAACTCTATTCTTATATATACAAGGTCGGTGAGAGGACCTGTTTGCTGGCACTAGATTGAAAGCTGTGTGTGTGGTTCTCATCTACACTTCAACCTATATACATATATTTTTTTATATGAATACATCACAGACATATACAACACCATTATAAAAATATTTATAATATATTATAAAAAAATAAAAACTTATTATAATGGAGCAGCATATAGTAATGAGAGAAGGTTATTCAATGTATCTAAACATTTTAAATTTATACATGATGGTAACATGGATTCCTTCTCTTTCTCTGCAGTTCAAAAAAAATCAAAATGTCATTAGGTGGAGGAGACAGGCACAGAAGGCGACTGGAACAGGAAGTTAAGTGGATTTTCCTGTTGGGGACACGCATCCCCACAGGTATGAACCACAGATGGGATGTGGATCTATTTCTCAAATTACATCATCCCATCCCATCTTCAGTTTTATTGTCACCTGCTTTAGTATTTGTCTTTTTGTCCAATATATTCCTTCTGTGCTTGTTTTTTGCCCTCTATTTTTTTTCCTCCTGCCCAACAAAAGGGAAAGAGAAAGGAGAGAAGGGGAAAGGAAAAGGAGAGGGGAAAGAAGGAAGAGAAGGAAGAAAGAAAGGAAGAGAAGGGAAGAAAGGAAAAGAGGAAGAGAAGGAAAGAGAGAAAAAAAGGAAAAGAAAAGGAATTTTTTTTGTTTGATCCTGACATAAATTGAATCCCTTTTTTTTCATTAATTGTATCTTTCTTCTTTGTTCCTGCTATAAACTGAATCCCTCTTTTTTGATCCTGTTATAAATTGAAGCCCTCTTTTCTGATTCTGTTATGAATTTCATCCCCCCTCACCCCCCCCCTTTTTTTTATCCTGCCATTATTGCATCCCTCTTTTTTCATGCATTGTATCTTCCTTTTTTTGATCCTGGCATAAACTCAGTCCCCCTTTTTTTTACGCTTCTGCCATAAATTTAATCCCCCTCTTTTTTGATCCAGCCATAAATTGCATTCCTCTTCTTTGTTCCTGCCATAAATTCCATCCCTCTTTTTTCATTAATTGTATCTCTTTTTTGATCCTGCCATAGATTCAATCCCCCTTTTTGTGATCCTGCCATAAATTTAACCCCCCTCTTTTTTCATCCTGCCATAAATTGATTCCCCCCTCCTTTTTTTTTCTTTTGATCCTGCCATTAATCTTGACTTTACATTTTGTTGCTACCACAAAGTATTTTATTTGAACATTTTGAACATTTTTCCCTTCTTTTAGGAATATATTTCTCTCTTGGAGTAATAAGGTCCTAACATTTCATGTAGCATTTTTTCTACACACTTCTTTTTGGCTCAACAAAATAACTTTTTATATTGCCTTTCATTCCTCTCCCACTTCTCATGCTGGCTAAAAACTGGGGTAGTCACTGACCACTTGAATAATTGGTGGTATCAATCAAATATGTTAATTTTCTGTGACACCAACCCGATAGGCCAATTTGCACATGTTTATGTAAGTATAAATATATATATATTTTTACATATCTGTTTCAAACTAGCTACAACTAAGGCTATTGCCGAAACGCGTCAGCTTCATTGTTTTATTGTCACTCTGATGTACCAATAAACGACACTTCAAGGATTACAGTTCTGCCGGCTCTTCTTACTACTGGTGTAGTGGATAAGGTCATGGACTGCTCCTCCCCTCAGGGCCCTCATAGATATGAGATGAAATCTTTTCTATAAATGCAAATCTATACGATTCATGGAGATGTATCAACTCCACTAAAAAGGATTATACCTACTTTTCAGCACCTCACAACTCGTACTCAAGGATTGACTTATTCCTGTCTGACCTTACTCTTCTACAAAGGACCTTGGAGGTGACCATTCCCCAGTGACTATTACCTTAACCGCTTGCTGACCAGCTGCCATCATTATACTGTGGCAGGTCGGCAGGATCCCTCAAAATGTTGTAGCTATACATCGGTCCCTTTAAGCAGGATAGCAGGCACATGCCCGCTGCATCGGGGGGGTGCCGATGCTTGTGACTCCCGGTCACGATGACTGCCGGTCGTGAGCGATCGCAGGCACGAAGGCAGAACAGGGACACACACAAATCCCTGTTCTGTTCTGTAAGGAGAGACAGATTGTGAGTTCCTAATAGCTAGGAACCACGATCTGTCATTTCCTCTAGTCAGTCCCCTCCCCCTACAGATAGAACACACAGTCAGGGAACACAGTTAACCCCTTGATTGCCCCTTAGTGTTAACCCCTTCCCTGCCAGTGACGTTTTTACAGTAATCTGTGCATTTTTATAGCACTGATTGCTGTATAAATGCCAGTGGTCTCAAAAATGTGTCCACCATGGGGGGCGTGGCCTGTGCTTGAGCTAGATGGCAGCATAAGACCGGAGCTCCGGCGTTATACAGGGATATAGCGGCTCAAAACACGCCATCGGGTCCTGTTTTTGCGCTCCATAGCTGGCGATCCACCCTGGGACAAGGCAGAGAGGATGTCCAGAAAAAGAAAAGAACAAAGGAAGCCACAGCGCCTGACGGACTTCTATAGCGCGAAACAACAAGAAGGTAGGCAAGATGGCGCCGGGTCATCCTCAACCCCAGCAAACGTCCCCGCCGGCCATCTAAGCACACAAAACAGCCACAGGCAAAATAGACCTCCTCCAGACAGCCCACATCCATACTCTCCCTCCCCGCCAACGGGTAGCCCTGCTAAGGCGAAGTTTAGGCTGGATGGAGAGGGATACCTCAGTGCAGCAAGCCCGGGCCTGGACTCAGGGGATGACACACGTGAGCTCCCTGACTCCATAGAGACCTTTCCTACCATGCATCAGCCAGTGATGGACACAGTGTTGAAAGATATGCTCTTATCACTGAGAAGCTCACTACAATCAGATATGATGAAGTGTATGCACAAGTTTAACACTAACCTTCAAGCTGTAGAAACACGGGTTGAGCACATAGAGCAAAAGATGGGAGAATATGCCGTCACCATCAATGACTTAGTGGACTCCCATGAGGAAAGAGAAGGAGACACAGATTGGTTAAAAGATAAAATCGCAGACATTGAAGACCGCACTAGGAGGAACAATTTGAAAATCAGGGGGATTCCTGAAACAGTCCTACAAGCTGACTTAAGATCCTACGCCACTTCGCTGTTTAAATCTCTCCTACCTGACCTATCAGATTTAGAGATCACCATCGACAGAATACATCGTCTGCCAAAACCGACATATCTGTCAGAGCATATCCCCAGAGATGTGATTCTGCGCCTGCATTTTTATCATGCTAAAGAACAATTGATGTTGTTCATGCGCCAGAAAGATCAAATCCCTGCGCAGTTTCAACATCTTCAGTTCTATGCTGATCTTTCTCAATACACCTTGCAAAAGAGGAAGAACTTAAACACCATCACCAAAGCATTGAGAAATCATCACATCACATATAGATGGGGGTACCATACCAAGCTCACAATTACTAAAGATGGACGCACCCACGTAGTGAATTCGCTAGAGAAGGGCCTCTCCCTTTTGAAGGAATGGAATATAATTCCAGAACAGGAGATGACATCGGCTAAAACCCCCAGATCAGTGGAACCTGCGTGGAAAACGGTTACTACAAAAAACGCAAAATCACACTCCTGACTCAGGATGGTTACCTATAACCGACCAATCCCTGGAAATCTGTCTAAGAGCTCTCAGGCTTGAACTATTTCCCCCAAACACTTGAACAGCGATAAGCTGTACCTTAACGTTTGTGTTTTCAGGTTTGGGATCGGCCCTTGAAATTGCCGACCCCACACTAGTTTGGCGATTACATTGCCTCTCAATTTATGTTTATCTCTTTTTGTTCCTTTTTCCTTTTTCTGTTCTCTTTGAAAATGCAGCAGACAGAACGCGTGCAAGCATCGCAACAGTCATGCCTTACTTCAACAAAAGTTATGAAGATGGAACTTTCCTCACCACCCATCTCCAACTTGAACTTACCACTACACCGCCATCTAAAAGTGAGTACATTACAAGTCCTATTTTGCCATATAGTACCTATTCCTTGCTATACCTGAAAACGCCACAAGAGGGCAACATTGCCTCAAAAATGAATACTTATCAAATTACTCCAGATAACACACAAACCCCCCAATTATGGGTATAAAACTTCTATCCATTAATGCAAAAGGCCTAAATCACCCCGCTAAGAGGAAGTCAATGTGGAAAGAGGCTCTTTCCAACAAATATGACATCATCTGCGTGCAGGAAACGCACTTTTCCACAACGGCTACCCCTTCTTGCACTCACAGGAACTTTCCATACATATTTACTGCCAATGCCCAAAATAAAACAAAAGGAGTCCTCACAGCTATTCGGGATACAGTGGCATTTTCAGTCCATGAAACTATCAAAGATCCTGGGGGTCGTTTCCTAATCCTGATATGTGACCTCAATTCCATCACATACACTATTGTTAATGTGTATGCGCCCAACCAACACCAGATACACTTCCTACATAAACTCCTACGTAAGATCAAGGCCCACCAAAAAGGAAGATTGATAGTCTGCGGAGACTTTAATACAATCCCTGATAAGAATCTGGACTCTTCATCTAGCACTAGACGCCCGGGTATGTCTCTCCTGGCCACACTACACGCGCAAGACCTATACGACGCTTGGAGGTGCCTGCACGCTGGCGAAAGGGATTACACCTTTTTTTCCTCTCCACATAGAGTTTACTCTCGAATTGACCTTTTTCTTGTGGATCGAAACACCTTAGCCCAAACGACATCTACAACAATAAATAACATCACGTGGTCTGACCACGCGTCCATTACTATATCCATAAAAGATGACTCAAACTGCAACGTACCGAACATGTGGAGATCCAACACCTATTTAATGCAACAACCAGACTCAAAAAATGTTATAAACCAGCATTTGAAAGAGTTCTTTAGTGTCAATGAGTCCTCGGTGCAGGATCAGTTTATACTGTGGAACTCTCATAAGGCATATATACGTGGTATTTTTATACAATTAGGGGCAAGAGCTAAGAGGCAGCAGCAACAACGAGTAAAAGAATTAACAGACAAAATATTTTCGCTCGAAACTAAGAACAAACAAAACACGACCCCCATAGTATCCCAGCAACTTACACAATTACGTAATGACCTCAGATCACTACTGCTTGAGGGCTTTGAAAGATCATCAAAAAAACTTAAAATGTCATATTACGCTACAGGAAACAAAGCTGGCAAAACCTTAGCATATAGACTGAAAGGCCTCAGACACAAATCAAAGATCCCTTATATATTGCATCCTACCACTAAACATAAACTTTATCATCCTCAGGATATAGCGGACACTTTCAGTCACTATTACAGCACATTATACAACTTAAAAGACGATACAAACACTATACAACCCAGCACTGACTCAATTAACTCTTTTCTACAATACCTAGACATACCTTCACTCACACAAGACCAAATACAGACCTTGAACCAAAAATTTAACTCAGATGAACTACATAAAACCATTGATTCACTCCCCAGCAACAAATCACCAGGCCCTGATGGCTTCTCTGGGGAATATTATAAAACTTTTAAACACCTATTAATTCCATATTTGGAACGTACCTTTAACACCGCTGCTGCCTCTGCTTCTTTCCCACCAGAAATGTTGAGGGCAATAATTGTGACTCTGCCAAAGCCAGGGAAGGAACCCAATACCCCCCCAAATTTCAGGCCTATCTCATTGCTCAACACTGATCTGAAAATATATGCCAAACTCATTGCATCCCGTTTACTAAACATACTCCCCCTCCTCATTCACCCTGACCAAACCGGGTTCACCAAAGGCCGTCAAACGTCAGACGCTACCCGCAGGCTGTTAAATATCATACATTTAGCTAGGACGCATAAGAGGCCTTCTCTGCTGTTGGCGTTGGACGCAGAGAAGGCCTTCGACCGCACACACTGGCAATACCTCACTCAGGTCTTGAGCAGGTTCGGTTTCTCTGGCACCATTCTCTCAGCAATCCTGGCCTTATACTCTAAACCCTCAGCCCAAGTATTTACATCGGGAGCATTATCCAAGCCTTTTAACATAACCAATGGTACTAGACAAGGATGCCCCCTGTCCCCATTAATCTTTAATTTACTCATGGAACCCCTGGCTATATATTTCCGCTCCCATCCCGACATTGAAGGCTTCTGTATAGATAAGTCCACCCATAAGATAAGTCTATTCGCGGACGACATAATCATGATCTTGACCAATGTGGAAACTTCCCTGGCTTTGGTACATAACGCACTAAATATGTTCAATAAAATATTCTACTACAAAGTAAATGAGAACAAATCCTATGTAATGGGAATAGGCATTGACCCTGGCATACAAGATAAACTTAGTTCAAGATTCCCATACTCCTGGGATAACAATGGGATAAAGTACCTGGGCATAATCCTAACTGCAAACTTAGATAATCTAGTGGCTGCTAACTACACTACATTTTTAGGAACCCTCCAGAGAAAGCTTGCAGATCTTGCCAAAGTGGAGATATCGTGGACAGGTAGACTGGCAGCGTTTAAAATGATGGTTCTACCACAGCTACTCTACTTGTTTAGAACGCTCCCAGTCCCTGTCCCTAATTCCTTCTTTACTAGTGCACAATCTCAAGTCGACAGATTTCTCTGGCAGGGCAAGAAGGCCAGATGCGCCTTCATGAAACTCACTAGGTCTAGGGATGCTGGGGGAATTGGACACGTCATGCTAAAAGACTACTATTTAGCAGCAATTCTGTCACAAACCAGATATTGGCTATCCCAATCTCAGGCCCATAGATGGATAGAGCTAGAGACAGCACAAGTGCCTAGGACAAACCTAGCTGACTTATTACTCTCTTCCAGATTTCAGGCATACACTCAAACACACCTATCTCCTACAATGGTTGCTACTTTACTAGCTTGGAAGACATTCATAGCATCCAAATTTACGAACCAAACAACCAAAGGTATCCCGATTACTGTATCCAGTTTAACACTGGTTATACCAAACCTTTGTATATCACACTGGATGTCTAGAGGCATACTATCACTAGAGGACTTCATGAACGGTCCAATTCCCAAAACATTTGAGATCCTACAAACCAAGTACAACTTGGAAGACTACGACAACTATAGCTACATCCAGATATTGCATTTACTTCAAAGTTACCCCTATACTTTAATTACAGTACCATGGCGAGTATTCCTATACCTTACAAACCCCAACACTAACATAAAAGGTATATCCTTGTTTTATAACTTAATCAACAACAAACAGGTGTTCACCAAAACTGACAACATCATAGCATGGGAACATCAGCTGGGCACAACCTACTCTGAAGAACAATGGCAAAAAGCATTACGCAACACAATTGCAGCCACAAAATGCGTTAGACTATGGGAGACAACCTATAAATTAACACTTAACTGGTATTTAACGCCATACCGAATTTCTAAATTCGCAAAACAAACTTCACCTCTATGCTGGAGAAATTGCGGACGAGTAGGTACACTTCATCATATTATCTAGGAATGCCCAAGTTTACATAAATTATGGCAAAAAATATTTAAACTAATATCAACAATAGCAGGACTTACAGTTACCCCGAAAGCAGACCTAGCTGTCCTATCATTAGGTATAGAAAACATACCGGCAGCAACCAGAACTATAATTCTACATATCTTACTTAGCACTAGGTTAACAATTCTCAGACATTGGAAAGATTCTAAACCCCCCGCCTTCAGTGAAATTATAGAATTGACGAACACACACGCCACCTATGAATGTATGTTTGCAGCAGCCAAGGGTCAATACATGAAGTCACAAACCAAATGGGCTAGATGGAAAAAATGGTACACACACACCCATCAGGATTAAGTTCTTTTCGTTTTGACTACCTGCAACCTACACTCAACTGAAGTAGGCAAAGCTGCATATAGTTTGTTTTGTTTTAATTTAATTAATTACTATTATTTATGTTACCCTAACAATGTTATTACCAATACGACCAACTCTGCACATTCGGAATCCTGGTCCTTTAACTAGCTTACTTCCGGAATCGCTAATAGGTGTGTATGTATGTTCATGTCAAACTTCCAACTGACAATGATACCATCATATTAAAGATGGTCCACAAGGGCCGATATCTAACTAACTTTGTATACTATCGGAAATGTAATGTCGCAGAATATTCATGCACTAAACTCTATGCGAACTGTACTATATACATTATATTTGGTTTATGTTCTGTATTATTTACAACCTGTACAGTCTGATTCCTTCAAACTAATAAAAAATATTGGAATTAAAAATGTGTCCACCATAATGTCGCAGTCCCGATAAAAATCGCAGATCACTGCCATTACTAGTAAAAAAAAAAATATTAATAAAAATGCTATAAATCTATCTTCTATACTGTAGACGCTATAACTTTTGCGCAAACAAATCAATATACGCTTATTGCGATTTTTATTACCAAAAATATGTAGAAGAATACATATCGGCCTAAACTGAGAAATTTTGTTTAAATTTTGTTTGAGTGCTACGTTGCACGACCGCGCAATTATCAGTTGCCTAATCGCAAAAAATGGCCTGGTCATTGAACAGTCAAATTTTCCAGGGATGAAGTGGTTAAAGGAACAAAATTCCTACAATCCAGCCTACCTATGGAGAAATAATATTTCAGTATTATCTAACCCACTCCATAAGGAGAGGCTAACCAAGCTACTTAAGGAATATTTTGATGTTAATGATAATCCTGAATATATATAATGTCGCTATGGTGTGTACACAATGCTTACAGTAGAGGTTTATTAATTCAGGCTGCAGCCAGGGAAAAGAAGCAGAAGGCCAAAGCAATTACCACTCTCCTCGCAAACCTTAATGCCTTAGAACTACAAACAAAACCCTACACCCACTGCACAATCAGAACTCCTTGACTGCAGGCAACAACTCATAAATCCTCTTTAAAACGCTTTAAGGCCACTTAATATGAGCATGGCAACAAAGCGGGTAGACTTTTCGGCCAATTACCTCCGTAAAAGACAACAACATTCTAAATTAGGCTCTAATACAGATCCACACACAGGAAAAAGTAGTGTATCACCCATCTAAGATAGCCAACGCTTTCCAAAAATACTATCGCGACCTTTATCATTTGGAGTCTGATCCAAATACCCCACAACCAAACAAACCCAATATAAATACTTTCCAAACTCCAAATTTTTTCGTTCCACCAAAATTTCTTCTCCTCTTTCATCTATTTTTTTGTCAGAGCGGGGTTGCGTATCACATTATGCTTGTGGCATAGTGCTACCAATTTTGTTCTGGCTTCCACTGAATCAAATCGGTAATGAATTCGTTTTGGGCGATATTTTGGAATCATACTGTGATATATTTCTATAACCCCAGTTTGAAAAAAAAAAGTTAGATGTTTCATGTCCTTTTCCAATTGGGTATCTAGTACAATTGTGGACAATGCATGAAATGCAGGTGTCTGTTGGATTAACCAGGGAACAGTCGAAGAATCTTCATCGATCTCATTGTGCAAACATTTGTGCTCTACATCTCCAATTTTCCATACATGAACATTTACAACATGATGTAGTACAGATTGCCAAAGTTCTTTAAAAATGGTCTTGTTTCCTTGACAAGCTCTACTACAACAATAAAAATGATTCAGTATGGGTGCAACCCACGGCAAAAGTGCACAATGAATTTTTTTTGGTAATTTGAAGCAATTTTCTTTTTAAATTTTTCACGTAATGACAAATGTTGAATTGATGATTAATATTTTTATATTTTTCATTTGTTGTTTGTAATTTTCAAATGCTAGTGTGTCGATCTGTTCCCACAAATTGAATATCCAATTTTTTGCTAATTATGCAATCTAAACATTTGGTAAATCCAAACGTCTCCTTAGCAACTGATGAAGTCGTTTGTGACACCTGCACTAATTCAAAGTCCACAATTTTTTGGAAAAGAGATCCATGAAAGTGTAAGTGGAGTACTTTGCTGAAAACCCAGGGCTGTCACATTGACCATCCCCTACAAGAAAAAATGTTTTTTCAGACAATTCATCAATCACATTTGAAATGTTCTCTTGCCAACTGTAATCAATTGCTTTAAAAATGTATACATTTTGAGCTCTGTTGTATGAAGATTTTGCAAACATCTTTATGCCGCATAGATCGAACATTTTGCAAACTTTGGCATAGCTGCCTCCACTAACACATAAGGCCCCAGACAGAAAAAATGTTACCCGTTGGATAATGCTTGATTTTGGGCTGGCTTTCCCACAACTTCAAGAGATGTGAACACGAACAGGTTGAATAGACATAAACCATTGTTCCAACAGTTTGTTTCTCTATCTTTATAATGATTGAAAGAACAGTCTTGATCAGGATAACGCATTGCATATAGCAGTTTATCAAGGCTGCTTTCAAACACAATACATTTTTTTTTCTTTCACCAAATTTAATGGATGAGGAAGTGCTTCTTCTGTTTGCCTTTCCTCTACACTTTCAGAGAAAATTGAGTACTGTCCGTGATACTTTTTTCATTTGCACTAACATACAATTTTTCAGGACAAGCTTTCGGGGTATGTCCACTTCTTCAAGGTAAAAGCAGTACTGCTTGGACCTTGAAGAAGGGGACATACCCCGAAAGCTTGTCCTGAAAAATTGTATGTTAGTGCAAATAAAAAAGTATCACGGACAGTACTCAATTTTCTCTGTCACAATTCCACTAATACGGCTACAATCAAATCAAGTATGATGGAAGACTCTACACTTTCACAAATACTGAGCTCACTTTTTTGGGGTGTTTCACATTCAGACTCATGAAAACTTGGGTCATCAGCATAGGACAATTTTTTTCTTTTATGACCAACTTCTGGACTATCAACATACGGATTACAAATTGTCTTTGTTTTCTTTGGTATTTGTGAAGGTGTAGACAAGACAGATGAGGGTGATAGAGGGGTCAGTGGTTGCACTTCTGATGTTTTTTGATGACTTTCAGGTGTTGACATATATGGTGGTGTCTTTCTTTGAAGCCACTGAATACAAATGATCTAAACTTAGAGATCGTGGACTGGCTTTTTTTGAATAGCTGCCTTCAGATTCCGACATTAGGAAATCAAATGGGTGAGTTTGTGTGCCAGCTTTGTTCATTGTCTTATTTGTACATTGAGTAAGTAGATGACATTGGCATGTACATCTACTGCTGCATAATGAAGTCTGCGAAGTTCCCGCCGTCATGGAATCTGCATTTGGATTTTTTCCAGTCTGCTGATACATTTATCTACCATTGATGTTTGGGGTGGTAATTCATTGAAAATTGTTGGTATAGATTGAGGTCTTAGTTTCCTTTCTGTTCCATGTAATTGAAAACAATGACTGTCGAAGTGAATCGAACACATTCGATACAAGTCTGCCCCAATGTCTGCTTTGATAAGTGGAATGTAATCGTCTATCATTCCTGGCTCCATTCCAGCATTTTCCAGCCAAACTTGCTGATCATCCCTAGGAAAAGCATGATTACTTACGTTTGCTTTTTTTTTTAAGTACTGTAGTTGGTGAAAAGTTTTGCAAAGCAGCCTGGCATTTCTACTGAAAACATAAAAAGATTTATTTAGTGTATACATTATTTGCTATCTTTGGTAGCGCTGTATAAAATAGGTATGGAATTAAGAATTAAGTAAACATAGAAAATAAAACAATGGTTAGATATTGAAATATTTATTTAAAAAAACTTTTTAAGATGTGATTATCGAAAATATTTTATGCTATATTCATACACTCTAAATAATTAAAAAAAAATTTAAAAAGTAATCTAGAGCCTTGTTTTTAGAGACTATTCTTATAAATATTATTTATTATTTTAATAACAACATCATTGAAATATTAAAATAAAAAAAAATACAAAAAATTATTTTAATATAAAACTTTATTTATTAAATTAGATTACAATCAAATATATTTCATATAGATAAACAATATAAAAATAAGAGACTAAAAAATATATATATCAATTTATAATTTAATTTTTCGTTGATATGTTTTTTTTTTTAAAGAGAGAGAAAAAGAGAGAGAAAGAAAGAGAGGGATAAAGAAAGAGAGAAAGAGAGAGAGAAGGGAAAGAGAGAGAGAATGGAAAGAGAGAGAAGGGAAAGAGAGAGGGGAGAGAGAGGGGAAAGAGACAGAGAGGGGAGAGAAGAGAGAGAGAGAAGGGAAAGAGAGAGAGAGAGAGAAAGAGAGAGAGAGAGAGAGAGAGAGAGAGAGAGAGAAGGGAAAAAGAGAGAGAGAGAAGAGAGAAAGAAGGGAAAGAGAAAGAGAGAAGGGAAAGAGAGAGAGAGAAGGGAAAGAGAGAGAGAGAGAGAGACGGGAAAGAGAGGGGAAAGAGAGAGGAGAGAGAGGAGAAAGAGAGGAGAGAGAGAGGAAAGAGAAAGCAGAGAGGGGAAAGAGAGAGCAGAGAGAGAGAGAGCGAGAGAAAGAGAGAGAGAGAGAGAGAGAAATAATATTTTACATAACAAATGAAACATTATACATACAAAAATGCATGGTTTTGAAATAAATCAAAAACACTTGTCTTCAAAATAGATGGGGGGGGGAGAGAGAGGCACAGAGGCAGAGAGACAGGGGGAGAGAGAGAGAAGAAAGGAAGAGAGAGAAGAGATAGGAAGACAGAGAGGAAAGGAAGAGAGAGAGAGGAAAGGAAGAGATGGAGATAGAGGGAAGAGAGAGAGGGGAAAGGAAGAGATAGAGAAAGATGGGAACGAGAGAGACAGAGAAGGGAAAGCGAGAGAGAGAAGGGAAAGAGGGAGAGAGAGAGAGAGAGAGAGAGAGAGAGAGAGAGGAGAGAGGAGAGAGGGGAAAGAGAGAGGAGAGAGAGAGAAGAGAAAGCGAGAGAGAGAAGGGAAAGAGGGAGAGAGAGAGAAGGAAAGAGAGAGAGAGGAGAGAAGGGAAAGAGAGAGGGGAGAGGGGAAAGAGAGAAGAGAGAGGGGAAAGAGAGAGGAGAGAGAGAAATAATAATTTACATAACAAATTAAACATTATACATACAAAAATGCATGGTTTTGAAATAAATCAAAAACACTTGTCTTCAAAAGAGATAGGGGGAGAGAGGGAGAGAAAGAGAGAGAGAGAGAGAGAGAGAGAGAGAGAGAGAGAGAGGCACAGAGGAAGAGAGACGGGGAGAGAGAGACAGAGGAAAGGAAGAGAGAGAGAGGGGAAAAAGAGAGAGAGAGAAGGGAAAGAGAGAGGAGAGAGAGGAGAAAGAGAGAGGGGAGAGAGAATAATTTAAATAACAAATGAAACATTATACATCCATCCATTATACATTCAAAAACACTTGTCTTCAAAAGAGATAGCGGGGAGAGAGAGAGGCACAGAGGCAGAGAGACGGGGGAGTGAGAGAGAGAGGAAAGGAAGAGAGAGAGAGGGAAAGGAAGAGAGAGAGAGAGAGAGAGAGAGAAAGAGAGAGAGGGGAAAGGAAGAGAGAGAGGGAAGGGAAAGAGAGAGAGAGAGAAGGGAAAGAGAGGAAAGAGAGGGGAAAGGAAGAGAGAGAGAGAGAGAGAAGGGAAAGAGAGGAAAGAGAGGGGAAGGAGAGAAATGAAAAAGAGAGGAGAGAGAGGAGAAAGAGAGGAGAGATTTGTAATCTTTTTCCAAAGATGTGATTGAATAAAGCTACAAATTTTTAAGTGCAGCTACCTTTGGAACTCTATTCTTATATATACAAGGTCGGTGAGAGGACCTGTTTGCTGGCACTAGATTGAAAGCTGTGTGTGTGGTTCTCATCTACACTTCAACCTATATACATATATTTTTTTATATGAATACATCACAGACATATACAACACCATTATAAAAATATTTAAAATATATTATAAAAAAATAAAAACTTATTATAATGAAGCAGCATATAGTAATGAGAGAAGGTTATCCAATGTATCTAAACATTTTAAATTTATACATGATGGTAACATGGATTCCTTCTCTTTCTCTGCAGTTCAAAAAAAATCAAAATGTCAGTAGGTGGAGGAGACAGGCACAGAAGGCGACTGGAACAGGAAGTTAAGTGGATTTTCCTGTTGGGGACACGCATCCCCACAGGTATGAACCACAGATGGGATATGGATCTATTTCTCAAATGACATCATCCCATCCCATCTTCAGTTTTATTGTCACCTGCTTCAGTATTTGTCTTTTTGTCCAATATATTCCTTCTGTGCTTGTTTTTTGCCCTCTATTTTTTTTCCTCCTGCCCAACAAAAGGGAAAGAGAAAGGAGAGAAGGGGAAAGGAAAAGGAGAGGGGAAAGAAGGAAGAGAAGGAAGAAAGAAAGGAAGATAAGGGAAGAAAGGAAAAGAGGAAGAGAAGGAAAGAGAGAAAAAAAGGAAAAGAAAAGGAATTTTTTTGTTTGATCCTGCCCTAAATTGAATCCCTTTTTTTTTCATTAATTGTATCTTTCTTCTTTGTTCCTGCTATAAACTGAATCCCTCTTTTTTGATCCTGTTATAAATTGAATCCCTCTTTTCTGATTCTGTTATGAATTTCATCCCCCTTCACCCCCCCCCCTTTTTTTATCCTGCCATTATTGCATCCCTCTTTGTTCATGAATTACATAGTTACATAGTTACATAGTAGGTGAGGTTGAAAAAAGACACAAGTCCATCAAGTCCAACCTATGTGTGTGATTATGTGTCAATATTACATTGTATATCCCTGTATGTTGTGGTCATTCAGGTGCTTATCTAATAGTTTCTTGAAACTATCAATGCTCCCCGCTGAGACCACCGCCTGTGGAAGGGAATTCCACATCCCTGCCGCTCTTACAGTAAAGAACCCTCTACGTAGTTTAAGGTTAAACCTCTTTTCTTCTAATTTTAATGAGTGGCCACGAGTCTTGTTAAACTCTCTTCTGCGAAAAAGGTTTAACCCTATTGTGGGGTCACCAGTCCGGTATTTGTAAATTGAAATCATATCCCCTCTCAAGCGTCTCTTCTCCAGAGAGAATAAGTTCAGTGCTTGCAACCTTTCCTCATAACTAAGATCCTCCAGACCCTTTATTAGCTTTGTTGCCCTTCTTTGTACTCGCTCCATTTCCATTACATCCTTCCTGAGGACTGGTGCCCAGAACTGGACAGCATACTCTAGGTGCGGCCGGACCAGAGTCTTGTAGAGCGGGAGAATTATCGTTTTATCTCTGGAGTTGATCCCCCTTTTAATGCATGCCAATATTCTGTTTGCTTTGTTAGCAGCAGCTTGGCATTGCATGCCATTGCTGAGCCTATCATCTACTAGGACCCCCAGGTCCTTTTCCATCCTAGATTCCCCCAGAGGTTCTCCCCCCAGTGTATAGATTGCATTCATATTTTTGCCACCCAAATGCATTATTTTACATTTTTCTACATTGAACCTCATTTGCCATGTAGTCACCCACCCCATTAATTTGTTCAGGTCTTTTTGCAAGGTTTCCACGTCCTGCGGAGAAGTTATTGCCCTGCTTAGCTTAGTATCGTCTGCAAATACAGAGATTGAACTGTTTATCCCATCCACTAGATTGTTTATGAACAAATTAAATAGGATTGGTCCCAGCACAGAACCCTGGGGAACCCCACTACCCACCCCTGACCATTCCGAGTACTCCCCATTTATCACCACCCTCTGAACTCGCCCTTGTAGCCAGTTTTCAATCCATGTACTCACCCTATGGTCCATGCCAATGGACCTTATCTTGTACAGTAAACGTTTATGGGGAACTGTGTCAAATGCTTTTGCAAAATCCAGATACACCACGTCTACGGGCCTTCCTTTATCTAGATGGCAACTCACCTCCTCATAGAAGGTTAATAGATTGGTTTGGCAAGAATGATTCTTCATGAATCCATGCTGATTACTGCTAATGATACCGTTCTTATTACTAAAATCTTGTATATAGTCCCTTATCATCCCCTCCAAGAGTTTACATACTATTGATGTTAGGCTAACTGGTCTGTAATTCCCAGGGATGTATTTTGGGCCCTTTTTAAATATTGGTGCTACATTGGCTTTTCTCCAATCAGCTGGTACCATTCCAGTCAGTAGACTATCTGTAAAAATTAGGAACAACGGTCTGGCAATCACTTGACTGAGTTCCCTAAGTACCCTTGGATGCAAGCCATCTGGTCCCGGTGATTTATTAATGTTAAGTTTCTCAAGTCTAATTTTAATTCCGTCCTCTGTTAACCATGGAGGTGCTTCCTGTGTTGTGTCATGAGGATAAACACTGCAGTTTTGGTTACTGAAGCCCCCCGATTCACTCGTGAAGACTGAGGAGAAGAATAAATTCAATACCTTCGCCATCTCCCTATCCTTTGTAACCAGATGTCCTTCCTCATTCTTTATGGGGCCAATATGGTCTGTCCTCCCTTTTTTACTGTTTACATACTTAAAGAACTTCTTGGGATTTTTTTTGCTCTCCTCCGCTATGTGTCTTTCATGTTCTATCTTAGCCGTCCTAATTGCACCCTTACATTTCTTGTTGCATTCTTTATAAAGTCTGAATGCTGAGGATGATACCTAAACCTTGTATTTTTTGAAGGCCTTCTGCTTTGCTTTTATATGCATTTTTACATTGGAGTTAAGCCATCCAGGACTTTTGTTCGCTCTTTTAAATTTATTACCCAATGGGATACATTGGCTAATGCCCTTATTTAATATGCTCTTAAAGCAAACCCATCTCTCCTCCGTATTCTTTGTTCCTAATATTTTATCCCAGTTTATGCCTTTTAGCAAGGTTTGTAGTTTAGGGAAGTTGGCTCTTTTGAAATTCAGTGTCTTTGTATTCCCTTTATGTTTCCTATTTGTGTGATTTATACTGAAACTAATTGACCTGTGATCGCTGTTACCTAAATTGCCCCGTATTTCCACATCCGTGATCAGGTCTGTATTGTTGGTAATCAGTAGATCCAGTAATGTTTTATTTCTTGTTGGTGCGTCTACCATCTGACCCATAAAATTGTCCTGCAAGACATTAAGGAATTGGCGAGCCTTAAATGAATGCGCGGTTCCCTCCACCCAGTCTATGTCTGGATAATTAAAATCCCCCATTATGATAACACTTCCCATCCTTGCTGCTAATCCAATTTGTGATAGGAGATCCGTCTCCACTTCCTCCCTCAGGTTAGGGGGCCTATAGCATACTCCCAGTATTATTTTCCCCTTAGCTTCATCCCTTTGGAGCTCTACCCATAAGGATTCCACCTCCTCCCTAGCTCCTTTAGTGATGTCATCTCTCACATTCACTTGTACATTATTCTTGATATATAGGCATACCCCTCCCCCTTTTTTACGCTCCCTATCCTTGTGGTAAAGGGTATACCCTTGAATGTTTGCCAGCCCATCATGAGAGCTGTTGAACCAGGTCTCTGAAATTCCCACAAAATCCAAATCCTCCTCGTACAACAGTATCTCTAGTTCACCCATCTTGTCTGCCATGCTCCTGGTATTGGTGAACATGCCACATAGTTTAGACGGGTCGCATATTGTCCTCATATTGGGTGTTTCGAGATTGCAACTAGGACTTGCTACTATACTCACCTTGTGTTTTTGTGCTTTGGTTAACCTGCCACTAATGCCCCCAATACTACCCTCTGGAATATCTTCCGCGCTGGCTATCTCTGCCTCTGGACACTCCCCCCCATCGCCTAGTTTAAAAACCCCTCTAACTTTTTGGCCATCTTCATTCCCAGCAGATCTGCACCCTCCTCATTTAGGTGCAGTCCGTCCCTTCTATAGTACCAGGTACCGACTGAGAAGTCGGCCCAGTCCTCCAGGAACCCAAACCCCTCCTTACTACACCAGCTCTTCAGCCACTTGTTTACTTCCCTAATCTCCCTCTTCCTTTCTGGTGTGGCTCGATGTACCGGTAATATTCCTGAGAATACTACCTTGGAGGTCCTTTTCCTCAATTTAGCTCCTAAGTCCCTAAAATCATTCTTTAGGACACTCTATCTGCCTCTGACTTTGTCATTGGTGCCAACGTGCACCATGACAGCCGGGTCTTCCCCAGCCCCTCCCAGTAATCTGTCCACAAGATCCATGATGTGCCGAACCCGAGCGCCCGGTAGACAACATACTGTTCGGCGCTTCAGGTCTTGGTTACAGATTACCCTCTCTGTCCTTCTAAGAATTGAGTCCCCTACCACCAGAATCTGTCTTTCCTTTCCCTTTGCTGCCCCCCCACTCTCACTGGAGGAGTTCTTCCCCGGCAGCTAGGAGAGTCCCTCAGCTCCAGCAGTGCTGGTCCCTGACTGGTTTCACCAATGTCACTCAAAGTAGCGTACTTATTGGGATGCTCCAGTCCTGGATCGGCCTCCCTTGCACTTCCCCCTCTACCCCTCCTGACTGTCACCCATCTACTCTTTGCTAGTGCCTGCACCTCTTTGTCTCCACCCGCCTCTGTGCTGGCCCCTGCCGGCACCTGCCGTGTACGTTCCTGGCTCACCTTTAGTATGGAGGGACTTCTCAGTGCTGACAGTTGCTTCCCCAGATTCAGAACCTGGGCTTCCAGGGAAACAATGTGCTTACATTTTGCACAGCAGTATTCGCCCTCGATCGGATGATCAAGGAACGCATACATGCGGCAAGATGTACAAAGAGTCGCCTCTCCACACCCGCCGGGCATCGTACCTATTAAATTTAGTGAGGATTGGGGATTTTACCCTGTCCAAATTACCTAACAGTTAGCTTCTTGGCACTAATACTGAAGACAATACACAGGTACTCACAGACCTACGTGCACTCGCAGAACAGTTGCAGACCTACATGCACTCGCAATACTCAAGTATACAGTACACAACACACAAGTACTAACGATCCACACACACTACTCAGACAACACTCAGATACTCACACTACACAGGTACTATGACCCCTGTTATAATCTCCTGTTTTAAACTCTGGTTTTTAACTCACCACTTAGAAAAGTTCCACCTGGTCCAAGTTCCCACAGCCTCACAATGAGCAGGCTCAGGACGAGTCCCACACACAGCCACATAGACTGCAGGCACCTGTTAGCAATTACCCCCTCCCCCTAATTAATAGCCTGAAGGAACCAAAGAAAAAAAAAAAAAAAAAAAAAAAGCTATTTAAAAAGTGACAGAAAAAAGGTGATTGCAAAGCTAAAAGGAAAAGCCCCAAAAATGCTTCCCAGCAAACAAGTAAGACTTGTTCACTCTACCTCTGGTTTTTAACTCACCACTTAGAAAAGTTCCACTTGGTTTAAGTTCCTACAGCTTCACAATGAGCAGGCTCAGGATGAGTCCTACACACAGTTATATAGACTGCAGGCACCTGTTAGCAATTACCCCCTCCCCCTAATTAATAGCCTGAAGGAACCAAAGAAGAAAAAAAAAAAAAAAAAAAAAAAAAGCTATTTAAAAAGTGACAGAAAAAAGGTGATTGCAAAGCTAAAAGGAAAAACCCCAAAAATGCTTCCCAGCAAACACGCAAGACTTGTTCACTCTCCCTCTGGCCCTCAACCCACCACCCAGAATTGTATCTTCCTTTTTTTGATCCTGGCATAAACTCAGTCCCCTTTTTTTGCGCTTCTGCCATAAATTTAATCTCCCTCTTTTTTGATCCAGCCATAAATTGCATTCCTCTTCTTTGTTCCTGTCATAAATTCCATCCCTCTTTTTTCATTAATTGTATTTCTTTTTTGATCCTGCCATAGATTCAATCCCCCTTTTTGTGATCCTGCCATAAATTTAATCCCCCTCTTTTTTCATCCTGCCATAAATTGAATCCCCCCCTCCTTTTTTTTTTCTTTTGATCCTGCCATTAATCTTGACTTTACATTTTGTTGCTACCACAAAGTATTTTATTTGAACATTTTGAACATTTTTCCCTTCTTTTATGGAATATATTTCTCCCTTGGAGTAATAAGGTCCTAACATTTCATGTAGCATTTTTTCTACACACTCCTTTTTGGCTCAACAAAATAACTTTTTATATTGCCTTTCATTCCTCTCTGCTGGCTAAAAACTGGGGTAGTCACTGACCACTTGAATGATTGGTGGTATCAATCAAATATGTTAATTTTCTGTGACACCAACCCGATAGGCCAATTTGCACATGTTTATGTAAGTATAAATATATATATATTTTTACATATCTGTTTCAAACTAGCTACAGCTAAGGCTATTGCGAAACGCGTCAGTTTCATTGTTTTATTGTCACTCTGATGTACCAATAAACGACACTTCAAGTATTACAGTTTTGCCGGCTCTTCTTACTACTGGTGTAGTGGATAAAGTCATGGACTGCTCCTCCCCTCAGGGCCCTCATAGATATGAGATGAAATCTTTTCTATAAATGCAAATCTATACGATTCATGGAGATGTATCAACTCCACTGAAAAGGATTATACCTACTTTTCAGCACCTCACAACGCATACTCAAGGATTGACTTATTCCTGTCTGACCTTACTTTTCTACAAAGGACCTTGGAGGTGACCATTCCCCGGTGACTATAACCTTAACCGCTTGCTGACCAGCTGCCATCATTATACTGTGGCAGGTCGGCAGGATCCCGCAAAATGTTGTAGCTATACATCGGTCCCTTTAAGCAGGATAGCAGGCGCGTGCCCGCTGCATCGCGGGGGTGCCGATGCTTGTGACTCCCGGTCACGATGACTGCCGGTCGTGAGCGATCGTGGGCACGAAGGCAGAACAGGGACACACACAAATCCCTGTTCTGTTCTGTAAGGAGAGACAGATTGTGAGTTCTTAATAGCTGGGAACCACGATCTGTCATTTCCTCTAGTCAGTCCCCTCCCCCTACAGATAGAACACACAGTCAGGGAACACAGTTAACCCCTTGATTGCCCCTTAGTGTTAACCCCTTCCCTGCCAGTGACGTTTTTACAGTAATCTGTGCATTTTTATAGCACTGATTGCTGTATAAATGCCAGTGGTCCCAAAAATGTGTCCACCATAATGTCGCAGTCCCGATAAAAATTGCAGATCACTGCCATTACTAGTAAAAAAAAAATATTAATAAAAATGCTATAAATCTATCTTCTATATTGTAGACGCTATAACTTTTGCGCAAACCAATCAATATACGCTTATTGCGATTTTATTACCAAAAATATGTAGAAGAATACATATCGGCCTAAACTGAGAAATTTTGTTTGAATTTTGTTTGAGTGCTACGTCGCACGACCGCGCAATTGTCAGTTAAAGCGACGCAGTGCCTAATCACAAAAAATGGCCTGGTCATTGAATAGTCAAATTTTTCAGGGATGAAGTGGTTAAAGGAACAAAATTCCTACAATCCAGCCTACCTATGGAGAATAAATATTTCAGTATTATCTAACCCACTCCATAAGGAGAGGCTAACCAAGCTACTTAAGGAATATTTTGATGTTAATGATAATCCTGAATATATATAATGTCGCTATGGTGTGTACAGAATGCTTACAGTAGAGGTTTATTAATTCAGGCTGCAGCCAGGGAAAAGAAGCAGAAGGCCAAAGCAATTACCACTCTCCTCGCAAACCTTAATGCCTTAGAATTACAAACAAAACCCTACACCCACTGCACAATCAGAACTCCTTGACTGCAGGCAACAACTCATAAATCCTCTTTAAAATGCTTTAAGGCCACTTAATATGAGCATGGCAACAAAGTGGGTAGACTTTTCGGCCAATTACCTCCGTAAAAGACAACAACATTCTAAATTAGGCTCTAATACAGATCCACACACAGGAAAAAGTAGTATATCACCCATCTAAGATAGCCAACGCTTTCCAAAAATACTATTGCGACCTTTATAATTTGGAGTCTGATCCAAATACCCCACAACCAAGCGAACCCAATATAAATACTTTCCAAACTCCAAATTTTTTCGTTCCACCAAAATTTCTTCTCCTCTTTCATCTATTTCTTTGTCAGAGCGGGGTTGCGTATCACATTATGCTTGTGGCATAGTGCTACCAATTTTGTTCTGGCTTGAATCAAATCGGTAATGAATTCGTTTTGGGCGATATTTTGGAATCATACTGTGATATATTTCTATAACCCCAGTTTGACAAAAAAAAGTTAGATGTTTCATGTCCTTTTCCAATTGGACATCTAGTACAATTGTGGACAATGCATGAAATGCAGGTGTCTGTTGGATTAACCAGGGAACAGTCGAAGAATCCTCATCGATCTCATTGTGCAAGCATTTGTGCTCTACATCTCCAATTTTCCATACATGAACATTTACAACATGATGTAGTACAGATTGCCAAAGTTCTTTAAAAACGGACTTGTTTCCTTGACAAGCTCTACTACAACAATAAAAATGATTCAGTATGGGTGCAACCCACGGCAAAAGTGCACAATGAATTTTTTTTTGGTAATTTGAAGCAATTTTCTTTTTAAATTTTTCACGTAATGCCAAATGTCGAATTGATGATTAATATTTTTATATTTTTCATTTGTTGTTTGTAATTTTCGAATGCTAGTGTGTCGATCTGTTCCCACAAATTGAATATCCAATTTTTTGCTAATTATGCAATCTAAACATTTGGTAAATCCAAACTTCTCCTTAGCAACTGATGAAGTCGTTTGTGACACCTGCACTAATTCAAAGTCCACAATTTTTTGGAAAAGAGATCCATGAAAGCGTAAGTGGAGTACTTTGCTGAAAACCCAGGGCTGTCACATTGACCATCCCCTACAAGAAAAAATGGTTTTTCAGACAATTCATCAATCACATTTGAAATGTTCTCTTGCCAACTGTGATCAATTGCTTTAAAAATGTATACATTTTGAGCTCTGTTGTATGAAGATTTTCCAAACAACTTTATGCCGCATAGATCGAACATTTTGCAAACTTTGGCATAGCTGCCTCCACTAACACATAAGGCCCCAGACAGCAAAATGTTACCCGCTGGATAATGCTTGATTTTGGGCTGGCTTTCCCACAACTTCAAGAGATGTGAACACGAACAGGTCGAATAGACATAAACCATTGTTCCAACAATTTGTTTCTCTATCTTTATAATGCTGGAAAGAACAGTCTTGATCAGGACAACGCATTGCATATAGCAGTTTATCAAGGCTGCTTTCAAACACAATACATTTTTTTTTCTTTCACCAAATTTAATGGATGAGGAAGTGCTTCTTCTTTTTGCCTTTCCTCTACACTTTCAGATACATCTCCATGAATCGTATAGATTTGCATTTATAGAAAAGATTTCATCTCATATCTATGAGGGCCCTGAGGGGTGGAGCAGTCCATGACCTTATCCACTATACCAGTAGTAAGAAGAGCCGGCAAAACTGTAATCCTTGAAGTGTCGTTTATTGGTACATCAGAGTGACAATAAAACAATGAAGCTGACGCGTTTCGCAATAGCCTTAGTTGTAGCTAGTTTGAAACAGATATGTAAAAATATATATATTTATACTTACATAAACATGTGCAAATTGGCCTATCGGGTTGGTGTCACAGAAAATTAACATATTTGATTGATACCACCAATTATTCAAGTGGTCAGTGACTACCCCAGTTTTTGGCCAGCATGAGAAGTGGGAGAGGAATGAAAGGCAATATAAAAAGTTATTTTGTTGAGCCAAAAAGAAGTGTGTAGAAAAAATGCTACATGAAATGTTAGGACCTTATTACTCCAAGGGAGAAATATATTCCTTAAAAGAAGGGAAAAATGTTCAAAATGTGCAAATAAAATACTTTGTGGTAGCAACAAAATGTAAAGTCAAGATTAATGGCAGGATCAAAAGAAAAAAAAGGAGGGGGGGATTCAATTCATGGCAGGATGAAAAAAGAGGGGGATTAAATTTATGGCAGGATCACAAAAAGGGGGACTGAATCTATGGCAGGATCAAAAAAGAGATACAATTAATGAAAAAAGAGGGATGGAATTTATGGCAGGAACAAAGAAGAGGAATGCAATTTATGGCTGGATCAAAAAAGAGGGGGATTAAATTTATGGCAGAAGCGTAAAAAAAGGGGACTGAGTTTATGCCAGGATCAAAAAAAGGAAGATACAATTCATGAAAAAAGAGGGATGCAATAATGGCAGGATAAAAAAAAGGGGGGGGGGGGGGTGAGGGGGGATAAAATTCATAACAGAATCAGAAAAGAGGGATTCAATTTATAACAGGATCAAAAAAGAGGAATTCAGTTTATAGCAGGAACAAAGAAGAAAGATACAATTAATGAAAAAAAAGGGATTCAATTTATGGCAGGATCAAACAAAAAAAATTCCTTTTCTTTTCCTTTTTTCTCTCTTTCCTTCTCTTCCTCTTTTACTTTCTTCCCTTCTCTTCCTTTCTTTCTTCCTTCTCTTCCTTCTTTCCCCTCTCCTTTTCCTTTCCCCTTCTCTCCTTTCTCTTTCTCTTTTGTTGGGCAGGAGGAAAAAAAATAGAGGGCAAAAAACAAGCACAGAAGGAATATATTGGACAAAAAGACAAATACTGAAGCAGGTGACAATAAAACTGAAGATGGGATGGGATGATGTCATTTGAGAAATAGATCCACATCCCATCTGTGGTTCATACCTGTGGGGATGCGTGTCCCCAACAGGAAAATCCACTTAACTTCCTGTTCCAGTCGCCTTCTGTGCCTGTCTCCTCCACCTAATGACATTTTGATTTTTTTTGAACTGCAGAGAAAGAGAAGGAATCCATGTTACCATCATGTATAAATTTAAAATGTTTAGATACATTGAATAACCTTCTCTCATTACTATATGCTGCTCCATTATAATAAGTTTTTATTTTTTTTATAATATATTATAAATATTTTTATAATGGTGTTGTATATGTCTGTGATGTATTCATATAAAAAAATATATGTATATAGGTTGAAGTGTAGATGAGAACCACACACACAGCTTTCAATCTATTGCCAGCAAACAGGTCCTCTCACAGACCTTGTATATATAAGAATAGAGTTCCAAAGGTAGCTGCACTTAAAAATTTGTTGCTGTATTCAATCACATCTTTGGAAAAAGATTACAAATCTCTCCTCTCTTTCTCCTTTCTCTCCTCTCTCTTTCCTCTCTCTTCCTTTCCCCTCTCTTTCTTTCTCTCTCTCTCTTCCTTTCCCCTCTCTCTCTTCCTTTGCTCTCTCTCTCACTCCCCCGTCTCTCTGCCTCTGTGCCTCTCTCTCTCCCCGCTATCTCTTTTGAAGACAAGTGTTTTTGAATGTATAATGGATGGATGTATAATGTTTCATTTGTTATTTAAATTATTCTCTCTCTCTCTCTCTCTCTTTCCCCTCTCTCTCTCTTCCTTTCCTCTGTCTCTCCTCTCTCTCTCTCTCTCTCTCTCTCTCTCTCTCTCTCTCTCTCTCTCTCTCTCTCTCTCTCCTCTCTCTTTCCCCTCTCTCCTCTCTCTTTATCTTCTCTCTCTCTCTCTCTCTCCCTCTCCCTCTCTCTCTCTCTCTCTCTCTCTCTCTCTCTCTCTCTCTCCCTTTTCTCTCTCTCTCTCTTTCCCTTCTCTGTCTCTCTCGTTCCCTTCTTTCTCTCTCTCTTCCTTTCCCCTCTCTCTCTTCCCTCTCTCTCTCTCTCTTCCTTTCCTCTCTCTCTCTTCCTTTCCTCTCTCTCTTCCTTTCCTCTCTCTCTCTCCCCCTGTCTCTCTGCCTCTGTGCCTCTCTCCCCCCCCCATCTATTTTGAAGACAAGTGTTTTTGATTTATTTCAAAACCATGCATTTTTGTATGTATAATGTTTCATTTGTTATGTAAATTATTATTTCTCTCTCTCACTCTCTCTCTCCTCTCTCTTTCCCCTCTCTCCTTTCTCTTTCCTCTCTCTCCTCTCTTTTTCCTCTCTCTCCTCTCTCTTTCCCCTCTCTTTCCTCTCTCTTTCCCTTCTCTCTCTCTCTTTCCCTTCTCTCTCTCTCTCTCTCTCTCTCTCTCTCTCTCTCTCTCTCTCTCTCTCTTTCCCTTCTTTCTCTCTTCTCTCTCTCTCTCTTTTTCCCTTCTCTCTCTCTCTCTCTCTCTCTCTCTCTCTCCCTTCTCTCTCTTCTCTCCCCTCTCTGTCTCTTTCCTCTCTCTCTCCCCTCTCTCTTTCCCTTCTCTCTCTTTCCCTTCTTTCTCTCTTTCTCTCTTTCTTTATCTCTCTCTCTCTCTCTCTCTCTCTCTCTCTCTCTCTCTCTCTCTCTCTCCATTCTCTCTCTCTCTCTCTCTCTCTTCTCTCCCCTCTCTGTCTCTTTCCCCTCTCTCTCCCCTCTCTCTTTCCATTCTCTCTCTTTCCATTCCCTCTCTCTTTCCCTTCTCTCTCTCTTTCTCTCTTTCTTTATCCCTCTCTTTTTTTCTCACTCTTTTTCTCTCTCTTTAAAAAAAAAAACATATCAACGAAAAATTAAATTATAAATTGATATATATCTTTTCGTCTCTTATTTTTATATTGTTTATCTATATGAAATATATTTGATTGTAATCTAATTTAATAAATAAAGATTTATATTAAAACAATTTTTTGTATTTTTTTAATTTTAATATTTCAATGATGTTGTTATTAAAATAATAAATAATATTTATAAGAATAGTCTCTAAAAATAAGGCTCTAGATTACTTTTTACATTTTTTTTTTAATTATTTAGAGTGTATGAATATAGCATAAAATATTTTCGATAATCACATCTTAAAAAGTTTTTTTAAATAAATATTTCAATATCTAACCATTGTTTTATTTTCTATGATTATTTAATTCTTATTTCCATACCTATTTTATACAGCGCTACCAAAGATAACAAATAATGTATACACTAACTAAATCTTTTTATGTATTCAGTAGAAATGCCAGGCTGCTTTGCAAAACTTTTCACCAACTACAGTACTTCAAAAAAAAAAAAAACAAGCCAACGTAAGTAATCATGCTTTTCCTAGGGATGATCAGCAAGTTTGGCTGGAAAATGCTGGAATGGAGCCAGGAATGATAGACGATTACACTCCACTTATCAAAGCAGACATTCGGGCGGACTTGTATCGAATGTGTTCGATTCACTTCGACAGTCATTGTTTTCAATTACATGGAACAGAAAGGAAACTAAGACCTCAATCTATACCAACAATTTTCAATGAATTACCACCCCAAAAATCAACGGTAGATAAATGTCAGTACTGCTTGGACCTTGAAGAAGGGGACATACCCCGAAAGCTTGTCCTGAAAAATTGTATGTTAGTGCAAATAAAAAAGTATCACGGACAGTACTCAATTTTCTCTGTCACAATTGCACTAATACGGCTACAATCAAGTCAAGTATGATGGAAGACTCTACACTTTCACAAATACTGACCTCACTTTTTTGGGGTGTTTCACATTCAGACTCATGAAAACTTGGATCGTCAACATAGGACAATTTTTTTCTTTTATGACCAACTTCTGGACTATCAACATACGGATTACAAATTGCCTTTGTTTTCTTTGGTATTTGTGAAGGTGTAGACAAGACAGATGAGGGTGATAGAGGGGTCAGTGGTTGCACTTCTGATGTTTTTTGATGACTTTCAGGTGTTGACATATATGGTGGTGTCATTGAACCCACTGAATACAAATGATCTAAACTTAGAGATCGTGGACTGGCTTTTTTTGAATAGCTGCCTTCAGATTCCGACATTGGGAAATCAAATGGGTGAGTTTGTGTGCCAGCTTTGTTCATTGTCTTATTTGTACATTGAGTAAGTAGATGACATTGGCATGTACATCTACTGCTGCCTAATGAAGTCTGCGAAGTTCCCGCCGTCATGGAATCTGCATTTTGATTTTTTCCAGTCTGCTGATACATTTATCTACCGTTGATTTTTGGGGTGGTAATTCATTGAAAATTGTTGGTATAGATTGAGGTCTTAGTTTCCTTTCTGTTCCATGTAATTGAAAACAATGGCTGTCGAAGTGAATCGAACACATTCGATACAAGTCTGCCCGAATGTCTGCTTTGATAAGTGGAATGTAATCGTGTATCATTCCTGGCTCCATTCCAGCATTTTCCAGCCAAACTTGCTGATCATCCCTAGGAAAAGCATGATTACTTACGTTTGCTTTTTTTTTTAAGTACTGTAGTTGGTGAAAAGTTTTGCAAAGCAGCCTGGCATTTCTACTGAATACATAAAAAGATTTATTTAGTGTATACATTATTTGTTATCTTTGGTAGCGCTGTATAAAATAGGTATGGAAATAAGAATTAAGTAAACATAGAAAATAAAACAATGGTTAGATATTGAAATATTTATTTAAAAAAACTTTTTTAAGATGTGATTATCGAAAATATTTTATGCTATATTCATACACTCTAAATAATAAAAAAAAAATTTAAAAAGTAATCTAGAGCCTTATTTTTAGAGACTATTCTTATAAATATTATTTATTATTTTAATAACAACATCATTGAAATATTAAAATAAAAAAAATACAAAAAATGATTTTAATATAAATCTTTATTTATTAAATTAGATTACAATCAAATATATTTCACATAGATAAACAATATAAAAATAAGAGACTAAAAGATATATATATCAATTTATAATTTCATTTTTCGTTGATATGTTTTTTTTTTTTAAAGAGAGAGAAAAAGAGAGAGAAAAAAGAGAGGGATAAAGAAAGAGAGAAAGAGAGAGAGAAGGGAAAGAGAGAGGGAATGGAAAGAGAGAGAATGGAAAGAGAGAGGGGAGAGAGAGGGGAAAGAGACAGAGAGGGGAGAGAAGAGAGAGAGAGAGAGAGAGAGAGAGAGAATGGAGAGAGAGAGAGAGAGAGAGAGAAAGAGAAGGGAAAAAGAGAGAGAAGAGAGAAAGAAGGGAAAGAGAGAGAGAGAGAAGGGAAAGAGAGAGAGAGAAGGGAAAGAGAGAGAGAGAGAGAAGGGAAAGAGAGGGGAAAGAGAGAGGAGAGAGAGGAGAAAGAGAGGAGAGAGAGAGAGGAAAGAGAAAGGAGAGTGAGAGAAAGAGAGAGAGAGAGAGAAATAAAATTTTACAAAACAAATGAAATATTATACATACAAAAATGCATGGTTTTGAAATAAATCAACAAAAACACTTGTCTTCAAAATAGATGGGGGGGAGAGAGAGGCACAGAGGCAGAGAGACAGGGGGAGAGAGAGAGAGGAAAGGAAGAGAGAGAGGAGATAGGAAGAGAGAGAGGAAAGGAAGAGAGAGAGAGGAAAGGAAGAGAGGGAGAGAGAGGGAAGAGAGAGAGGGGAAAGGAAGAGATAGAGAAAGATGGGAACGAGAGAGACAGAGAAGGGAAAGAGAGAGAGAGAGAGAGAGAGAGAGGGGGGGGGGAGAGAGGAGAGAGGGGAAAGAGAGAGGAGAGAGAGAGAGAGAAGGGAACGAGAGAGACAGAGAAAGGAAAGAGAGAGAGAGAAGAGAAGGGAAAGAGAGAGAAGGCAAAGGAAATGAGAGAGAGAGAGAAAGAGAGAGAGAGGGGAAAGGAAGAGAGAGAGAGAGAAGGGAAAAATGTGATTGAATAAAGCAACAAATTTTTAAGTGCAGCTACCTTTGGAACTCTATTCTTATATATACAAGGTCGGTGAGAGGACCTGTTTGCTGGCACTAGATTGAAAGCTGTGTGTGTAGTTCTCATCTACACTTCAACCTATATACATATATTTTTTTATATGAATACATCACAGACATATACAACACCATTATAAAAATATTTAAAATATATTATAAAAAAATAAAAACTTATTATAATGGAGCAGCATATAGTAATGAGAGAAGGTTATCCAATGTATCTAAACATTTTAAATTTATACGTGATGGTAACATGGATTCCTTCTCTTTCTCTGCAGTTCAAAAAAAATCAAAATGTCAGTAGGTGGAGGAGACAGGCACAGAAGGCGACTGGAACAGGAAGTTAAGTGGATTTTCCTGTTGGGGACACGCATCCCCACAGGTATGAACCACAGATGGGATGTGGATCTATTTCTCAAATGACATCATCCCATCCCATCTTCAGTTTTATTGTCACCTGCTTCAGTATTTGTCTTTTTGTCCAATATATTCCTTCTGTGCTTGTTTTTTGCCCTCTATTTTTTTTTCCTCCTGCCCAACAAAAGAGAAAGGAGAGAAGGGGAAAGGAAAAGGAGAGGGGAAAGAAGGAAGAGAAGGAAGAAAGAAAGGAAGAGAAGGGAAGAAAGGAAAAGAGGAAGAGAAGGAAAGAGAGAAAAAAGGAAAAGAAAAGGAATTTTTTTTGTTTGATCCTGCCATAAATTGAATCCCTTTTTTTTCATTAATTGTATCTTTTTTCTTTGTTCCTGCTATAAACTGAATCCCTCTTTTTTGATCCTGTTATAAATTGAATCCCTCTTTTCTGATTCTGTTATGAATTTCATCCCCCCTCACCCCCCCTTTTTTTTATCCTGCCATTATTGCATCCCTCTTTTTTCATGAATTGTATCTTCCTTTTTTTGATCCTGGCATAAACTCAGTCCCCTTTTTTTGCGCTTCTGCCATAAATTTAATCCCCCTCTTTTTTGATCCAGCCATAAATTGCATTCCTCTTCTTTGTTCCTGCCATAAATTCCATCCCTCTTTTTTCATTAATTGTATCTCTTTTTTGATCCTGCCATAGATTCAATCCCCCTTTTTGTGATCCTGCCATAAATTTAATCCCCCTCTTTTTTCATCCTGCCATAAACTGAATCCCCCCCTCCTTTTTTTTTTCCTTTGATCCTGCCATTAATCTTGACTTTACATTTTGTTGCTACCACAAAGTACTTTATATGAACATTTTGAACATTTTTCCCTTCTTTTAAGGAATATATTTCTACCTTGGAGTAATAAGGTCCTAACATTTCATGTAGCATTTTTTCTACACACTTCTTTTTGGCTCAACAAAATAACTTTTTATATTGCCTTTCATTCCTCTCCCACTTCTCATGCTGGCTAAAAACTGGGGTAGTCACTGACCACTTGAATAATTGGTGGTATCAATCAAATATGTTAATTTTCTGTGACACCAACCTGATAGGCCAATTTGCACATGTTTATGTAAGTATAAATATATATATATTTTTACATATCTGTTTCAAACTAGCTACAACTAAGGCTATTGCCGAAACGCGTCAGCTTCATTGTTTTATTGTCACTCTGATGTAACAATAAACGACACTTCAAGGATTACAGTTTTGCCGGCTCTTCTTACTACTGGTGTAGTGGATAAGGTCATGGACTGCTCCACCCCTCAGGGCCCTCATAGATATGAGATGAAATCTTTTCTATAAATGCAAATCTATACGATTCATGGAGATGTATCAACTCCACTGAAAAGGATTATACCTACTTTTCAGCACCTCACAACTTGTACTCAAGGATTGACTTATTCCTGTCTGACCTTACTCTTCTACAAAGGACCTTGGAGGTGACCATTCCCCGGTGACTATTACCTTAACCGCTTGCTGACCAGCTGCCATCATTATACTGTGGCAGGTCGGCAGGATCCCGCAAAATGTTGTAGCTATACATCGGTCCCTTTAAACAGGATAGCAGGCGCATGCCTGCTGCATCGCGGGGGTGCCGATGCTTGTGACTCCCGGTCATGATGACTGCCGGTCGTGAGCGATCGCGGGCACGAAGGCAGAACAGGGACACACACACAAATCCCTGTTCTGTTCTGTAAGTGAGTTCCTAATAGCTAGGAACCACGATCTGTCATTTCCTCTAGTCAGTCCCCTCCCCCTACAGATAGAACACACAGTCAGGGAACACAGTTAACCCCTTGATTGCCCCTTAGTGTCAACCCCTTCCCTGCCAGTGACGTTTTTACAGTAATCTGTGCATTTTTATAGCACTGATTGCTGTATAAATGCCAGTGGTCCCAAAAATGTGTCCACCATAATGTCGCAGTCCCGATAAAAATCGCAGATCACTGCCATTACTAGTAAAAAAAAAAATATTAATAAAAATGCTGTAAATCTATCTTCTATATTGTAGATGCTATAACTTTTGCGCAAACCAATCAATATACGCTTATTGCAATTTTTTTTTTTTTAAATTTAAGATTTTTATTATGTTTTCCAAAGAGAAAAGAAAAATACAGAAACATTGCCAATTGGGCATACCCTGGCGTCTTAGCATTTATACAAACGGCAATGAGAAAAGAGCTTATTTAAGTGTAATTTTGATTGATCTAAAGCAAACAAAAAGAAGCAATCGGTGAGTAATAAGTAAACAAGCATACTACAGACAACTGTGGTAGTATAAAGGGTTCTTGTACTAGTAAGTTAAGTACTGATTGGGGGGAACATCTCTGTAAAACCTAAATCATGGTATGACATTGTACCCTATATTACGTGTTTTAATAAGTGTCCATGAGACCGTAATAAGATAGTGGGGGCTGATGTATAAGCTAGCTGAGCTAGGGGTTGGGCTATTACAACAGTGGTGTACTTCTAGAGTCCAAAATCCAGGGTTGCCACTTTCTATTGAAGTGCTCAATGGACATGTTGGCTTTGGCAAAAGAGAATTCCATCTGAAAGTGTTGGTTGAGTAGGTTAATAGCATCTTTAAGTATTGGCGGGTCGGCTGATTTCCATTTTTTTGCGATTGTTAGTCTTGCGGCAATGAGAATATGTGTGACCATTGTTTGCCGATGGGTGGGTATTGATGGGATCGAGAGACCTAGGAGTAGGTCAAGCGGGGACAGAAATTGGGGTGTACCACATAAAGCTCCAATTAGATTGTGTCTCCAGAAATTCTTGACTAGGTGGCATTCCCACCATATATGTGAAAGAGATCCAATTTGAGCACATCCCCTCCAACAGTTTGGGGAGGTGTTCGGGTATATTTTCGCCAGCCTTTCTGGGGTGAAGTACCATTTGTGAAAAAGCTTTTGTGCTGCTTCCCAGTGGTTAATGCAATGCGACAGGCGTAGGGGCAGTGTGAGGGCTTTTGGCCATTGTGTTTCTGAGGGTAGTTGGTCTGACAGAGAGGACAAGTACTGTACGGAAGAAGCCAGATGGTTAGTAGTTGGTTTAGTGAGTAGCTTGTACATAAAGGAGATTCCTTTGGTCTTGGGTATAGCTATATTGTAAAATTTGAGTATAGGGAGTGAGATATCGTCTGCAGTTGTCCAGGAAATTTTTGATAAGCTAGATCTGATCCTTAGATAGAGAAAAAACGTGTGTTTGGGTAATCTGTATTTTTGCATTAATTGCTCAAATGAAAACATAGTTGATGATGAAAAGAGCATACCTAGATGGGAGATGCCGGCTTTTGTCCATTCTGAGAGAGGTAAGTCCGGGGAGATGAGGTGTAATGCCTCAGTGGGTATTGCTGTCAGAGTGTCCTTTGATATCCCTCCCTTGAGTTGCAGTACTGAAGTCCAAATTCTTGTGGAGGATGTGATAGTATCAAGTGGGTATCTTTTGGGGTGGGGTTTGAGCCACAATGCGGCTAGGAAGTTTTTAGTATCCGTGGGTAGTAGGTTGGATTCAATTTGTTTCCAGGTAGTGTGGTGTTTGTCTGACCACCATGTTTTCAGTTGGTCTAGGATAGTTGCTCGGTGGTAGGCTTGAATATCTGGGGCGCCCAGTCCTCCATGTTGAACTGGGGTTGTGAGTATAGCTTTTTTTATTCTAGGTCTCTTTTGTTGCCAAATGAATCCATTGATGATCCCTTGGATTTTTTTTATTTGATTTTGCGCTAGAGGAAGAGTCAGTGTGCGGAAAAAATATAGGACATGGGGAAGTAAATACATTTTTGTCTGAGCTATCCTACCAGCCCATGAGGCTGGAACCCTACCTAGATCCTTTGCTAGTTGAGTAAGCTTGTCCACGAGGTCTTCAAAATTAATTTTTAGTAGCATTCGGCTTGGGAAGGTTAATTGGATACCCAAGTATGGGAGAGAGGAGTTGGAAGCCCAAGCAAAGGGGGAGCTAGTGGTAATGGTATTTAGAGTTTGAGAATCAAGGCCTAGGTTAAGCATTAGGGATTTACTGTGGTTTAGTTTGTACATTGATACTGCGCTGAACTTGTCAAGGATTAATTGGACTGCTGGGAGAGACAACAGTGGATTAGTTAGAGCAATAATCACGTCATCTGCGTACAGACCGATTTTATGATCGGTCTGTCCAATTGTTATACCTGTAATCGAAGGGTCAGATCTAATAATTTGTGCTAGGGGCTCCATAATCATGGCAAAAATTAGGGGGGACAGGGGGCACCCCTGTCTCGTGCCATTAGTGATTTGGAATGGGTTGGAGACAACTTCTGACGTCCAAATGCGTGCAGATGGGTGAGTGTATAGGCCTAATATGGCAGAGAGAAAGGTGCCCGAAAGACCAAATTTTTGGAGTACTGCTTCCATATATGGCCAGTATACCCTATCGAACGCCTTCTCTGCGTCCAAAGATAGGAAGAGAGAAGGCGTTTGAGTATGCTCCGTCCATTGGATAAGGTCAATGAAACGTCTAGTACCATCTGAGGCTTGTCTGCCGGGTACAAATCCTACTTGGTCGGGATGAATAATCTGGGGGATGATGGTGGAAAGGCATTGTGCTAACAGCTTAGCATAGATTTTGGTGTCTGTGTTGAGGAGTGAGATTGGTCTGTAGTTGGCTGGATTGTCTGGGGGTTTCCCCGGTTTGGGAATGGTAACTACTAGGGCATCGAGAGATTCCCTAGGGATTATGCCTGTAGTAGCAAATTGATTGTACATGGCACATAGGTGGGGGACTAAGGGTTGAGCAAAACGTTTATAATATTCGTTGGGTAGTCCGTCAGGTCCTGGTGCTTTATGTAGGGGTAGGTTGTTTATCACTTTTTGAATTTCAGTCTGTGAAAAGGGAGTCGTGAGAGAGTCTAGTTGCTCTGGGGAGATCGAGGGGAGGGAGATAGAGGATAAAAATTTCTTTATATCATCTTGGGTGGGTGTGAGATGGGGGTCTGTTTTCGTAAGGTTGTAAAGTTTGGTGTAGAAATTACCAAATTCGTTGGCAATGTCTAGTGGGTTGGTCAGGTGTTTGCCCTGGGGGTTTGTGATAAATTAAATTTTTTTATTAGAAAGTTGTTTTTTGAATTGTTTGGCCATAAATGCTCCTGATTTATTGGCCGATGAGTATATCTGAAGTCGTAGTCGTTTGATAAAGTAATCAAAATTTTTGTGAAGGTGACTACTGAGTTGGGATCTCAGTTTTTTGAGTTCTGAGGAGGTAGTGTTAGTGGGGGATTTCTTGTTTATTGTTTCAAGAGATCGAATTTGTTTCAGGAGGGACTCTGTTATAGAGGAGTGTTGTTTTTTAGCCTGGGCTCCAAGTTTAATGAAAAGACCCCGTAGACAAGCTTTGTGAGCATTCCAAACAATAGCACAGTCAGTTACAGAATTGACATTTTGGTGGAAGTAGTTATCGATCTCGGATTGTATTTGGGACTCAAAGGAGGGGTTGTTGAGAAGGGAGGTATTTAGTCTCCAGACCGTGTGTCTAGTGGTTTGGGAGGGGGATGCTATTTTGATCGTGACTGGAGCATGGTCAGACCATGATATAATGGTGGAGGTAGTGATAGCTTGTAGTAGGTGTTTATCTGTAATAAATAGGTCAATACGGGAGTAAGATTGATGTGGGGGGGAAAAGTAGGTGTAGTCTCTCTCCTCATCGTGCATGCACCTCCATATGTCATAAAGGTCTTCTTTTTTGAGGATATTTGATATTGCTGAGGGCCTATTTCTCGTGGGATTGGAGGTATCGAGTGTAGGGTCAATTACTTCATTAAAGTCTCCACACATTACCAGGGGGGAAGATCTGTAAGGGGCCAATTTGGCAAAGAGAGTGGCGTAAAATATTTTTTGTGCTGTATTGGGGGCATAAACGTTGACTATAGTGAGAGGGCGGTTGTCAAATGTGGCTGATAGGATTAAGAATCTGCCATCTTCGTCACTTTCACAGTGGTGAAGCTTAAAGTTTATTGTTGCATTTATGGCAATCATTACTCCTCTCTTTTTTTTAGGGGCACTTGCGAAGAAGCAATGGGGATATTTTTTGTGACTACATTGGGGTTGATTGAGCTTAGTAAAGTGTGTTTCTTGGGCGCAGATTATGTCTGCTCGTTGTTGTATTGCTTCTTTCCATAAGAGGTTGCGTTTAAATGGTGAATTTAGGCCTTTAACGTTGAGGGAGGTAATCGAGAGTGCCATATTGGTATTGTAGTTATGAGGGCCTGGGCAGAGGGAGAGAGACCGCACCTACTGTTGATGGATGTGAATACACAGTTAGATAATTAAATGCCGTATATGGTACAAGTATATTGCCAAAACCAGCTGCTTAATACAAACAGTCTACAATTCTAGGAGAAATTTATAATCAATGCTAATTACTCTTCGCTGTAATCAAGAAAAAAGGGACAGAAAATAGGAAAAAAAAAAAAAAAACAGAGACAAAAAACGTGTGCTTAGCACAACTGTAAACCTGAGGGGTGGTAAGGAAAAGGAATAGATGTGGCGCCCAGGCTGGATATAGGTAGATCTGGGGATCCGGGCTTGTATCAAAGTTAGGTCTTTTTGGAAGCTTTATTCGCCATATTTATTCGCCATATTTCTGGAGTCAGATGACTTGTAGGAGGGAGTAGCATGTTCCGCTTCTCTGGGAGCAATGGGGAGAAAACCCCAATTGGTGAGCTTTTTGTAGCCATCCTTCGGGGAGAGATTAGGTACTATCTTTTGTTGGTGAGTGACCAGCAATTTCGTAGGGAAGCCCCATTTGTAGGTTATTTTTCTTTGTTGGAGTATGGAAGTCACTGGGGCGAATGCTCTACGCATCTCCATTGTAGCCGGGGACAGATCAGTGAACAGCTTGACATTGTTGTAAGGGGCTGGCAGGGGTGTCACGGATCTGGCGACGGAGAGAACTTGTTCCTTCACATGGAAGAAGTGTATACGTGCCAAGATATCTCTGGGGATATCATCAGGGAGGTGTGGCGGTTTGGCGATTCTATGGGCTCGGTCAATTAAAGTGTCGCGGGCGTTGAGGCGTGGGAGTAGGGCCGAGACAAGCTGTTGCAAGTAGGGAGTTATTTCGTTTGGTTTAACCGATTCCGGGATGCCCCGGAATTTGATGTTATTCCACCTAGAGCGGTCTTCTAAATCCGCCAGTTTCATTTTGATACGGTGAATTTCTTCCGAATGGTGCTCATGAGCATCTAACAATTCGTTGTGTGCCTTAGAGTAATCTTGCAGATTTTCTTCTAGAGTGTCTGTGCGCTCTTCTAGGCAGTCTATTTTATCATGTATCTGTGATAATGACAATTAGAGCTCTCTATGCAGATCTTGCTGCAGTGTAAGAAGCATAGATTTCAGCATAGCTTCAGACACTGTATTGTCAGTGACAGGTATAGCAGCCAGGGAGGGAGTATTTTGGGCGCTGTGTGTTCCTGCAACAACATGGGACCACAGCTGCTTCTTTGCATGAGGCTCTTTGTTGGGGGAATGTGCAGGGGAGGTAGCCAGCCTCTTACCTCTGTCCTGTTGCAGTCCTCCTGGGGAATCCTCTGGAGGGGGATGAATGTCCATGCTGTCCCAGTCCTTTGAGGTGATCACAGTGCCATGGAGAGGGAGTGCTGAGGAGGTAGGCTGCAGGTCCTCTGTGCTGTTGTTGGAGCGGGCGCCGTCTCCTTCATCGGCACCATCTTGGGCCTTCTGCATGGCGGCGGCCGTCGGATAATAGTCGGTGAGACGGCGGGGGTTTGGCGGCTTGTACCGCTGCATCAGTGTGCCCGAGTGGTTCCCCGATCCTTCCCCGCTGTTGTGGTGTGAGCAGCGGGAAGGATGGTAGTTTGGGGTTGCTGGTTACCAGGCCGTGGAGCGGAGCTCGGACTTCAGGCAGCCATCCTGGTCCGCAGCAGGTCACGCCCCTATTGCAATTTTTATTACCAAAAATATGTAGAAGAATACATATCGGCCTAAACTGAGAAATTTTGTTTGAATTTTGTTTGAGTGCTACGTTGCACGACCGCGCAATTATCAGTTAAAGCGACGCAGTGCCTAATCGCAAAAAATGGCCTGGTCATTGAACAGTCAAATTTTCCAGGGATGAAGTGGTTAAAGGAACAACATTCCTACAATCCAGCCTACCTATGGAGAATAAATATTTCAGTATTATCTAACCCACTCCATAAGGAGAGAGCTACCAAGCTACTTAAGGAATATTTTGATGTTAATGATAATCCTGAATATATATAATGTCGCTATGGTGTGTACACAATGCTTACAGTAGAGGTTTATTAATTCAGGCTGCAGCCAGGGAAAAGAAGCAGAAGGCCAAAGCAATTACCACTCTCCTCACAAACCTTAATGCCTTAGAATTACAAACAAAACCCTACACCCACTGCACAATTAGAACTCCTTGACTGCAGGCAACAACTCATAAATCCTCTTTAAAACGCTTTAAGGCCACTTAATATGAGCATGGCAACAAAGTGGGTAGACTTTTCGGCCAATTACCTCCGTAAAAGACAACAACATTATAAATTAGGCTCTAATACAGATCCACACACAGGAAAAAGTAGTGTATCACCCATCTAAGATAGCCAACGCTTTCCAAAAATACTATTGCGACCTTTATAATTTGGAGTCTGATCCAAATACCCCACAACTAAATTAACCCAATATAAATACTTTCCAAACTCCAAATTTTTTCGTCACACCAAAATTTCTTCTCCTCTTTCATCTATTTTTTGTCAGAGCGGGGTTGCGTATCACATTATGCTTGTGGCATAGTGCTACCAATTTTGTTCTGGCTTCCACTGAATCAAATCGGTAATGAATTCGTTTTGGGCGATATTTTAGAATCATACTGTGATATATTTCTATAACCCCAGTTTGACAAAAAAAAGTTAGATGTTTCATGTCCTTTTCCAATTGGGCATCTAGTACAATTGTGGACAATGCATGAAATGCAGGTGTCTGTTGGATTAACCAGGGAACAGTCGAAGAATCCTCATCGATCTCATTGTGCAAGCATTTGTGCTCTACATCTCCAATTTTCCATACATGAACATTTACAACATGATGTAGTACAGATTGCCAAAGTTCTTTAAAAACGGTCTTGTTTCCTTGACAAGCTCTACTACAACAATAAAAATGATTCAGTATGGGTGCAACCCACGGCAAAAGTGCACAATGAATTTTTTTTTGGTAATTTGAAGCAATTTTCTTTTTAAATTTTTCACGTAATGCCAAATGTCGAATTGATGATTAATATTTTTATATTTTTCATTTGTTGTTTGTAGTTTACGAATGCTAGTGTGTCGATCTGTTCCCACAAATTGAATATCCAATTTTTTGCCAATTATGCGATCTAAACATTTGGTAAATCCAAACTTCTCCATAGCAACTGATGAAGTCGTTTGTGACACCTGCACTAATTCAAAGTCCACAACTTTTTGGAAAAGAGATCCATGAAAGTGTAAGTGGAGTACTTTGCTGAAAACCCAGGGATGTCACATTGACCATCCCCTACAAGAAAAAATGGTTTTTCAGACAATTCATCAATCACATTTGAAATGTTCTCTTGCCAACTGTGATCAATTGCTTTAAAAATGTATACATTTTGAGCTCTGTTGTATGAAGATTTTGCAAACATCTTTATGCCGCATAGATCGAACATTTTGCGAACTTTGGCATAGCTGCCTCCACTAACACATAAGGCCCCAGACAGCAAAATGATACCCGCTGGATAATGCTTGATTTTGGGCTGGCTTTCCCACAAATTCAAGAGATGTGAACACGAACAGGTCAAATAGACATAAACCATTGTTCCAACAATTTGTTTCTCTATCTTTATAATGCTTGTAAGAACAGTCTTGATCAGGACAACGCATTGCATATAGCAGTTTATCAAGGTTGCTTTCAAACACAATACATTTTTTTTTCTTTCACCAAATTTAATCAATGAGGAAGTGCTTCTTCTTTTTGCCTTTCCTCTACACTTTCAGAGAAAATTGAGTACTGTCCGTGATACTTTTTTTATTTGCACTAACATACAATTTTTCAGGACAAGCTTTCGGGGTATGTCCCCTTCTTCAAGGTCCAAGCAGTACTGCTTGGACCTTGAAGAAGGGGACATACCCCGAAAGCTTGTCCTGAAAAATTGTATGTTAGTGCAAATAAAAAAGTATCACGGACAGTACTCAATTTTCTCTGTCACAATTGCACTAATACGGCTACAATCAAATCAAGTATGATGGAAGACTCTACACTTTCACAAATACTGAGCTCTCTTTTTTGGGGTGTTTCACATTCAGACTCATGAAAACTTGGGTCGTCAGCATAGGACAATTTTTTTCTTTTATGACCAACTTCTGGACTATCAACATACGGATTACAAATTGTCTTTGTTTTCTTTGGTATTTGTGAAGGTTTGGACAAGACAGATGAGGGTGATAGAGGGGTCAGTGGTTGCACTTCTGATGTTTTTTGATGACTTTCAGGTGTTGACATATATGGTGGTGTCATTGAACCCACTGAATACAAATGATCTAAACTTAGAGATCGTGGACTGGCTTTTTTTGAATAGCTGCCTTCAGATTCCGACATTGGGAAATCAAATGGGTGAGTTTGTGTGCCAGCTTTGTTCATTGTCTTATTTGTACATTGAGTAAGTAGATGACATTGGCATGTACATCTACTGCTGCCTAATGAAGTCTGCGAAGTTCCCGCCGTCATGGAATCTGCATTTTGATTTTTTCCAGTCTGCTGATACATTTATCTACCGTTGATTTTTGGGGTGGTAATTCATTGAAAATTGTTGGTATAGATTGAGGTCTTAGTTTCCTTTCTGTTCCATGTAATTGAAAACAATGACTGTCGAAGTGAATCGAACACATTCAATACAAGTCTGCCGTCTATCATTCCTGGCTCCATTCCAGCATTTTCCAGCCAAACTTGCTGATCATCCCTAGGAAAAGCATGATTACTTACGTTGGCTTGTTTTTTTTTTTTTGAAGTACTGTAGTTGGAGAAAAGTTTTGCAAAGCAGCCTGGCATTTCTACTGAATACATAAAAAGATTTAGTTAGTGTATACATTATTTGTTATCTTTGGTAGCGCTGTATAAAATAGGTATGGAAATAAGAATTAAGTAAACATAGAAAATAAAACAATGGTTAGATATTGAAATATTTATTTAAAAAAACTTTTTAAGATGTGATTATCGAAAATATTTTATGCTATATTCATACACTCTAAATAATTAAAAAAACAATTTAAAAAGTAATCTAGAGCCTTATTTTTAGAGACTATTCTTATAAATATTATTTATCATTTTAATAACAACATCATTGAAATATTAAAATAAAAAAAATATATAGATAAACAATATAAAATTAAGAGACGAAAAGATATATATCAATTTATAATTTAGTTTTTCGTTGATATGTTTTTTTTTTTAAAGAGAGAGAAAAAGAGAGAGAAAAAAAGAGAGGGATAAAGAAAGAGAGAAAGAGAGAGAGAAGGGAAAGAGAGAGAAGGGAAAGAGAGAGGGGAGAGAGAGAGAGGAAAGAGACAGAGAGGGGAGAGAAGAGAGAGAGAAGTAGAGAGAGAGAGAGAGAGGGAGAGAGAGAGAGAGAAGGGAAAAAGAGAGAGAGAGAGAGAGAGAGAGAAGAGAGAAAGAAGGGAAAGAGAGAGAGAGAGAGAAGGGAAAGAGAGAGAGAGAAGGGAAAGAGAGGGGAAAGAGAGGGGAAAGAGAGAGGAGAGAGAGGAAAAAGAGAGGAGAGAGAGAGGAAAGAGAAAGGAGAGAGGGGAAAGAGAGAGGAGAGAGGGAGAGTGAGAGAGAGAGAGAGAGAGAGAGAGAGAAATAATAATTTACATAACAAATGAAACATTATACATACAAAAATGCATGGTTTTGAAATAAATCAAAAACACTTGTCTTCAAAATAGATGGGGGGGAGAGAGGCACAGAGGCAGAGAGACAGGGGGAGAGAGAGAGGAAAGGAAGAGAGAGAGGAGATAGGAAGAGAGAGAGGAAAGGAAGAGAGAGAGAGAGGAAAGGAAGAGAGGGAGAGAGAGGGAAGAGAGAGAGGGGAAAGGAAGAGAGAGAGAAAGAAGGGTACAAGAGAGACAGAGAAGGGAAAGAGAGAGAGAGAGAGAGAGAGAGAGAGAGAGAGAGAGAGAGAGAGAAGGGAAAGAGAGAGGAGAGAGGGGAAAGAGAGAGGAGAGAGGAGAGAGGAGAGAGGAGAGAGAGAGAGAGAGAGAGAGAGAGAGAGAGAGAGAGAGGAGAGAAGGGAAAGAGAGAGGGGAGAGGGGAAAGAGAGAAGAGAGAGGGGAAAGAGAGAGGAGAGAGAGAAATAATAATTTACATAACAAATGAAACATTATACATACAAAAATGCATGGTTTTGAAATAAATCAAAAACACTTGTCTTCAAAAGAGATAGGGGGAGAGAGGGAGAGAAAGAGAGAGAGATAGAGAGAGAGAGGCACAGAGGAAGAAAGACGGGGAGAGAGAGACAGAGGAAAGGAAGAGAGAGAGAGGGGAAAGAGAGAGAGAGAGAATAATTTAAATAACAAATGAAACATTATACATCCATCCATTATACATTCAAAAACACTTGTCTTTAAAAGAGATAGCGGGGAGAGAGAGAGGCACAGAGGCAGAGAGACTGGGGAGTGAGAGAGAGAGGAAAGGAAGAGAGAGAGAGAGAGAACGAGAGAGAGGTGAAAGGAAGAGAGAGAGAGGGAAGGGAAAGAGAGAGAGAGAGAGAGAGAGAGAAGGGAAAGAGAGGAAAGAGAGGGGAAGGAGAGAGAGGAAAGAGAGAGGAGAGAGAGGAGAAAGAGAGGAGAGATTTGTAATCTTTTTCCAAAGATGTGATTGAATAAAGCAACAAATTTTTAAGTGCAGCTACCTTTGGAACTCTATTCTTATATATACAAGGTCGGTGAGAGGACCTGTTTGCTGGCACTAGATTGAAAGCTGTGTGTGTGGTTCTCATCTACACTTCAACCTATATACATATATTTTTGTATATGAATACATCACAGACATATACAACACCATTATAAAAATATTTAAAATATATTATAAAAAAATAAAAACTTATTATAATGGAGCAGCATATAGTAATGAGAGAAGGTTATCCAATGTATCTAAACATTTTAAATTTATACATGATGGTAACATGGATTCCTTCTCTTTCTCTGCAGTTCAAAAAAAATCAAAATGTCAGTAGGTGGAGGAGACAGGCACAGAAGGCGACTGGAACAGGAAGTTAAGTGGATTTTCCTGTTGGGGACACGCATCCCCACAGGTATGAACCACAGATGGGATGTGGATCTATTTCTCAAATGACATCATCCCATCCCATCTTCAGTTTTATTGTCACCTGCTTCAGTATTTGTCTTTTTGTCCAATATATTCCTTCTGTGCTTGTTTTTTGCCATCTATTTTTTTTCCTCCTGCCCAACAAAAGGGAAAGAGAAAGGAGAGAAGGGGAAAGGAAAAGGAGAGGGGAAAGAAGGAAGAGAAGGAAGAAAGAAAGGAAGAGAAGGGAAGAAAGGAAAAGAGGAAGAGAAGGAAAGAGAGAAAAAAGGAAAAGAAAAGGAATTTTTTTTGTTTGATCCTGCCATAAATTGAATCCCTTTTTTTTCATTAATTGTATCTTTCTTCTTTGTTCCTGCTATAAACTGAATCCCTCTTTTTTGATCCTGTTATAAATTGAATCCCTCTTTTCTGATTCTGTTATGAATTTCATCCCCTCTCACCCCCCCTTTTTTTTATCCTGCCATTATTGCATCCCACTTTTTTCATGAATTGTATCTTCCTTTTTTTGATCCTGGCATAAACTCAGTCCCCTTTTTTTTTACGCTTCTGCCATAAATTTAATCCCCCTCTTTTTTGATCCAGCCATAAATTGCATTCCTCTTCTTTGTTCCTGCCATAAATTCCATCCCTCTTTTTTCATTAATTGTGTCTCTTTTTTGATCCTGCCATAGATTCAATCTCCCTTTTTGTGATCCTGCCATAAAATTAACCCCCCTCTTTTTTCATCCTGCCATAAATTGATTCCCCCCTCCTTTTTTTTTCTTTTGATCCTGCCATTAATCTTGACTTTACATTTTGTTGCTACCACAAAGTATTTTATTTGAACATTTTGAACATTTTTCCCTTCTTTTAGGAATATATTTCTCCCTTGGAGTAATAAGGTCCTAACATTTCATGTAGCATTTTTTCTACACACTTCTTTTTGGCTCAACAAAATAACTTTTTATATTGCCTTTCATTCCTCTCCCACTTCTCATGCTGGCTAAAAACTGGGGTAGTCACTGACCACTTGAATAATTGGTGGTATCAATCAAATATGTTAATTTTCTATGACACCAACTCGATAGGCCAATTTGCACATGTTTATGTAAGTATAAATATATATATATTTTTACATATCTGTTTCAAACTAGCTACAACTAAGGCTATTGCCGAAACGCGTCAGCTTCATTGTTTTATTGTCACTCTAATGTACCAATAAACGACACTTCAAGGATTACAGTTTTTCCGGCTCTTCTTACTACTGGTGTAGTGGATAAGGTCATGGACTGCTCCACCACTCAGGGCCCTCATAGATATGAGACGAAATCTTTTCTATAAATGCAAATCTATACGATTCATGGAGATGTATCAACTCCAATGAAAAGGATTATACCTACATTTCAGTACCTCACAACTCGTACTCAAGGATTGACTTATTCCTGTCTGACCCTACTCTTCTACAAAGGACCTTGGAGGTGACCATTCCCCGGTGACTATTACCTTAACCGCTTGCTGACCAGCTGCCATCATTATACTGTGGCAGGTCGGCATGATCCCGCAAAATGTTGTAGCTATAAATCGGTCCCTTTAAGCAGGATAGCAGGCGAATGCCCGCTGCATCGCGGGGGTGCCGATGCTTGTGACTCCCGGTCACGATGACTGCCGGTCATGAGCGATCGCGGGCACGAAGGCAGAACAGGGACACACACACAAATCCCTGTTCTGTTCTGTAAGTGAGTTCCTAATAGCTAGGAACCACGATCTGTCATTTCCTCTAGTCAGATAGAACTGTAACCACTTGATTGCCCCTTAGTGTTAACCCCTTCCCTGCCAGTGACGTTTTTACAGTAATCTGTGCGTTTTTATAGCACTGATTGCTGTATAAATGCCAGTGGTCCCAAAAATCTGTCCACCATAATGTTGCAGTCCCGATAAAAATCGCAGATCACTGCCATTACTAGTAAAAAAAAATATTAATAAAAATGCTATAAATCTATCTTCTATATTGTAGACGCTATAACTTTTGCGCAAACCAATCAATATACGCTTATTGCGATTTTTATTACCAAAAATATGTAGAAGAATACATATCGGCCTAAACTGAGAAATTTTGTTTGAATTTTGTTTGAGTGCTACGTCGCATGACCGCGCAATTATCAGTTAAAGCGACGCAGTGCCTAATCGCAAAAATTGGCCTGGTCATTGAACAGTCAAATTTTCCAGGGATGAAGTGGTTAAAGGAACAAAATTCCTACAATCCAGCCTACCTATGGAGAAATAATATTTCAGTATTATCTAACCCACTCCATAAGGAGAGGCTAACCAAGCTACTTAAGGAATATTTTGATGTTAATGATAATTCTGAATATATTATGAATATATTCAGAACTCCTTGACTGCAGGCAACAACTCATAAATCCTCTTTAAAACGCTTTAAGGCCACTTAATATGAGCATGGCAACAAAGTGGGTAGACTTTTCGGCCAATTACCTCCGTAAAAGACAACAACATTCTAAATTAGGCTCTAATACAGATCCACACACAGGAAAAAGTAGTGTATCACCCATCTAAGATAGCCAACGCTTTCCAAAAATACTATCGCGACCTTTATAATTTGGAGTCTGATCCAAATACCCCACAACCAAATGAACCCAATATAAATACTTTCCTGAGCACAGTTAATCTGCCCTCGTTAAATGTAGAAGCACTGACATCTCGCAACTCACCAATACTGGACAAAGAAATTCTAGACACCATTAAAACTCTTCCAGCACGTAAATCACCTGGTAGTGACGGTTTTACAGCAGAATATTACCAAACGTTCTCATCCATTCTCAAACCACATTTAAAAACCCTATTCAACCATGTGGCCAAAACTGCTTCTTTTCCAGAGGAGAGACTTCAAGCCACAATCATTGCTCTGCCTAAACCGGAAAAAGAATCCAGATAGCCCTCAAAATTTCAGACCAATTTCTTTGTTGTCTGATTTAAAAATCTAAGCACAAATCATTACTAATTGACTGGCTGCAATTACTCCTCAACTGGTCAAAGCAGACCAAGTGGGCTTTGTAAAGTGTCGACAGGCCCCTGATGGTACTCGCCGGCTTTATAATCTTATACATATAGCAGAAATTCGCAATACCCCCACTGTAATTCTGACGCTTGATGCCGAAAAGGCATTTGATAGAGTACACTGGGGGTATTTAAGTGCGACTCTCAAGAAGTTTGGCCTTCATGGCTTTATTTGCACAGCAATAACAGCCCTTTATGCAAAGCCTTCAGCCAAAGTGTTTACATCCAACGTCCTATCAGATACATTTTGCAGTAATATTGGCACCCGCCAGGGGTGCCCTCTTTCACTCCTGATATTCTCTTCATTAATGGAGCCTCTGGCGGAAGCCATTAGATCTTATGACTCAATTTCAGGCATTGAGGTAGGCGGATATTCCCACAAAATAAGACTATATGCCCATGATGTTGTTTTTTAACACAAACTGGCATCTTCACTGGAAAATGTACAAGCATTATTGGTTAAATTTGGACTGGCATCCTATTACAAGCTGAATACAAATAAATCAACCAATATGCCCACAGGTTTGACACGGAAACTAGTAGACCAACTTAAAGTAAAATTTCCCTTCCAATGGGTCACTAACAACCTATCATATCTAGGGGTAACACTATCATCCATCAAGCTCCACTTACGACTCAAACTGCCCTAAATTTCTAGATACAATAAAGAAAGACTTGCAGCATATATCCAGTCATGAGTTGTCCTAGATGGGGAAAATAGCAGCTATGAAAATGCTACTGTTACCTAAAATCATCTATCATTTTAGAACCATACCAATAACGATACGAAACACTTCTTTACGGTTACAGAAAAATTATTTCGACAATTCCTTTGGAAAAAAAAGATGGCTGGAATTTCATTTCCACTACTATTGAAACATAGACTTAAAGGAGGGGTAAACTTCCCCAATCTTCAAAATGACTACTTTGCAGCCCTTTTAGACTAGATCAATGCGTGGTTCAATCCACACTCACATTGAAAAACATGTGGCAGGCAACAAACACCTACCTTCTCTTTTACTATCGCATCTGACTCATCTGAAACTATTTCCCTCCATCGATGCCACACTAAAAGCATAGAACAAACTACATTCAATAGTATCCCCTGATACATTAGATAAATCTACTGATCTTCCATTACAGATTTATGAGTGTACAATACCTAATTTAAAAAGCCAACCGTGGTTACAAAACAACATACTGACCTACAAAGAATTGCTATCCAAACAACCCATATCCACATCATACTCTCAAATATTACTAAAATTACCCACTTTCATAATAGCAACCCGAACATACACTATAGGGTACACAGAGAAACTTGGACATACCTACTTTCGAAATGAAGGGGAGGGTTTGGGACTTTAAATGAGGTAGAGCTAGCATGGCTAAAAGACGAGTCAATGTAAGAAGACATGTTTTAATCATTAAAAAGCATGACATGGCAATATGAGTACATACATAAAAAATAGGCATAATGATCACATAATATTTACCAGATATTCATAAAAACAATCATAGCAATTTAGAGATGACATATTGAGGTATCAGTCAATTGTCTATAGTAAATAATGGCTTGAAAAGCAACATGGTGGGGTAGCTACTGAGTAGATGAAATAAATCCATCTAAAAAGAATATGGTGCATCAAAGTTGGCCCGATGCATGTTTCGTGGTTTCCTACCACATCATCAAGGACGAGTGCACCAATGTCTGTAAAAAAGCATAAATAAATAATATGGTCCAAAGTTACACCCAAACATGAGGGAGACTATATATATAAAAGAGGGGAGAAATAAACTCATCCCACTAGATACTTACATGTCAAATAAGTCTAGACTATGTGAACATGAGAACTGGTGGCTCATCCCGGGAGCTGAGGAAGGGGCCCACAGGAGAGCCGAACGCACACAATGATCCCCAGAACAAAAGACATACCTACTGTCTAACCATGACAAGCCAAAAGGATTAATGAATATAAAGTGATCTTGCGCAATGGTGAATCAGCACTCAGCTTCAAGAAGCTGACAATAATGTGAAAGTCAATGTAAAAATCAATATATAAAAATATATATAATAATAAAGTTCAGAGAAAACAAGGAGACCGTGGGTCTTCAAAAAATGGTGAAAAGTTAAACAAGAAATGACAGGAGTCCATACACAGAAGCAGGTAAATATATCAGTATGAATACCCCCTCTTCAATATATCCAATTCTAAACTTCAATCGCATCTGTGATGTATATCCAACAGTAAATGAGCTCACAGAACTCTCACCTCAAATCTGTCAGTAACCAGCATCAACACCATATCATCAGCCTTTAACCCTCTATTTATCCATCCTCCACTAGGGCGTCTCCATCTTTAAATGATTCTCCAGATAACACACACCGAATAACTCTGCATTTCTACAACTGGACCCAAAAAAGCCAACTCCCTGGCATTCAGGTATTTGCAACTTACTCCCTCTGAGGAGCCACACATCTCCTTCTGCTGCCCTATGAAGAGTACGGTGGTCTTTAATGCTCCTCCAGTGGATCTTCAGAGTATCAACTAAGTATCAGGGAGTGAAGGGTCCAGCACGTCTGTACTGCCGGATGCTGCTCAGTTGATACTCTGAAGATCCTCTGGAGGAGCATTAAAGGCAGCTGCAGTATTTACAGTTAGTGTACTGCGTCCTCTGCACAGTGTGCACCTAAAGCTACCTGAAGACAATTGCTGTTGTTCTGATCCTATTAATACCACAGGCAGGCAGCTGCAGTATTTACAGTTAGTGTACTGCGTCCTCTGCACAGTGTGCACCTAAAGCTAGCTTAAGACAATTGCTGTTGTTGTCATGGATGTACTGCACATGGCTCTGCAACTGGCTGCGGGCGCACGGGTCCATCGGGATGTGTTCCAGTCCATAGACATTCAGCAGTGAATAGATGTGCGCCAATGCGCATGACCGCGGACACGCGCACAGTAACACAGATTTGGCGCACCGTGATCCTTAAAAGGGGCCTCTTCAGAATGCATCCTTGCTGTCTGATCTGCAGCTCATCCTGTACCTGATCCTGAACCTGCATCTGCTCCAGTGTTACCCGGCTTCTCCTGACTTCGCTGCTGTCTCCATTCCTAACCCATTGGCTTGCCTTTGACCTGCTCTGTGTTCCTGTTTGTTTGATCTCCTGTTGCTGATTCTGCCTGGACTTTGACCATTCTCTGCCTGCTGCTTCTGTTTGATTGATCCGCTGATGTAACCTGGCTTGTTTGACCCTGCTCCTGCCTGCTGTCCTGCATCCGTGTGCATCTGCCTACCAGTCCTGCATCCATGTGCATCTGCCTACAAGTCCTGCATCCGTGTGCATCTGCCTACAAGTCCTGCATCTGTGTGCATCTGCCTACTAGTCCTGCATCCGTTTGAACCTGCTTAAAGTCCTGCCTCTGTGCGCACCTGCCTGCTACTTCTCAGCATTCCTGCATCCACAGCAATCAATCCTGTTCCTGTCTCTGTCAAGTGGACATCATCTCTAATCAAGTGGACCCTGCTGGCTCTCCTACCCGGCTGTGCTCCGAGGGTCACTGTTCCCACTCCAGTGATCCCGGAACCAGAGCCGTATGAGAGGTCTCTCTCTGCACGTCAGGCTCACCTCCAAGGTACGTGTCAGTTGTTCTGCTCCTATTAATACCACAGGCAGGCAGCTACTGTACAGTATTTACAGTTAGTGTACTGTGTCCCCTGCACAGTGTGCACCTAAAGCTACCTGAAGACAATTGCTGGTGTTCTCATACTAATAATACTACAGGCAGGCAGTTGATTCTGCTAGCTGCAGTATCAGTATATAAATATACATCCCAGCTTTGTGCATCTACATCTCACTGCAGGTCATTAGTATGTCTGGAAGGCAAACAAGGAGAGGCAGACAGTCACAAGCCAATAAAAGAGGGCAAGCAGGCTCTGTGTCTAGAGGCAACAGTGCTGGTCGTGGAGACAGTGCATCCTCATCAGCACGTGACCGTGGGACATGCTTGTCCTTTTTTTCAGCAGTTGGCCGTGTTGAGCCGCAACATGCGGAAGACTTGGTAGAGTGGATGAGCAAGCCGTCCTCATCCTCCTCATCCTCTCTCACCCAGGCTCAGGGTACTTTGTCTGGCAAAGCAGCTGCCAAAGCGGCCTCTTCCCTTGGCTCAATGGCATCAGTCACTCCTTCCCTAGCCCCACCATGTCCTCCTGAGGAGTCCCCCAGACTGTTTGACCACAGTGTTGGGTACATGCTCCAGGAGGATGCCCAGCGTTTTGAAGGCTCCAATGATGGTACCCAGCTAGAGGAAGGCAGTAACGTGAGCCCAGAGAGAGGGGGGTGCCCAAGAAGGACAGCAATCTGGCAGTCATGTTCCCCCAGCTGCAGCATACTGTCAGCTTTGCTCCAGTGATGAGGAGGAGGGGATGATGAGGTCACTGACTCCATGTGGGTGCCTGATAGGAGAGAGGAGGAGGAGGAGGAGTAGGAGGCACATCTCCAACGAGGCAGGATGCCCTCCAGGGGCCAGCTTAAGGGCAGCACACTAACTGCATCACACCACAGAGCTCCACATGTGCAGGGTCGCTGCTGTCTCTGCGCGTTATTCCAAAAGTTCTTTGGTGTGGGCCTTTTTTGAGATGAGTGCATCAGATCCCACCGCTGCTATTTGCAACATCTGTCTCAAGCGTATCTCGCTTGGCCAAAACATCACCCGCTTGGGCACCACATGCTTGACCAGACATATGTCGACCTGCCATGCAGTTCGTTGACAAGCGTACCTAAAAGACCCACACCAAAGAACAAATCCCGAACAAAGGACCTCTCCTTGCTCCTCATCAGCTGGGATCTCCAAGCCCATTATACCATCAGTCCTCTCTGAAACCTGCACTGAGAGGAATGAAGGTGTAGAATTAGGTGTGTCACAGCCAAGTATTTGCGGGCAATCTGCTATCGGTACACCGACGTCAGATTGTACATGGCACATTTCCCTGCCCCAGCTGCTGCACCACCGAAAGAAGTTCACTCCAAGCCATCCACCTCATGCCCAGCGGTTGAATGCTAGCTTGGCTAAATTGCTAGCACTTCAACTGCTGCCTTTTCAGTTGGTAGACTCTGCCCCCTTCCGTGACTTTGTGGAATGTGCGGTTCCTCAGTGGCAGGTTCCCAAATGCCACTTTTTCTCACAGAAGGCAATTCCGGCTCTCTACCGGCATGTGGAAGGCAATGCCTTGGCCTCGCTGGACAGGGTGGTCAGCGGTAAGGTGCATATTACCGCTGACTCATGCTCCAGCAGGCATGAACAGCGACGTTACCTATCTTTCACCACGCACTGGGTGACTCTTCTGGCAGCTGGGAAGGATTCAGGACAAGGTGCAGTAGCATTGGAGGTTGTTCCTCCAACACGCCTCCAAAATCCTACTAGTGGTGATGCTGCCACACCTTTCTCCTCCACCCCCTCCTCTTCTTCTTCCTCCATGGCCTCTTCCTGTGCTGATTTGTCCTCGGAACCAGCGGTGCTCCGTAGGTGTTCAAGGGGCTACGCAAGCACGCAGGCAAAAAATGCTATGCGGTGCTTGAGCTGGTGTGCTTGGGGGACAGGAGCCACACTGGGACAGAGATTCTGTCAGGTCTGCAGGGGCAGGTTCAGAGGTGGTTGATGCCATGCCAGCTTAAGGCAAGCATAGTGGTTTGTGACAATGGCACCAACCTCCTCTCTGCCCTCCGACAGGGACAACTGACCCATGTGCCCTGTTTGGCTCATGTCCTTAACTTGGTGGTGCAGCAGTTCTGGGCAGGTACCCGGGCTTACAGGATGTCCTGAGGCAGGCCAGGAAAGTCTGTGTGCATTTCCGCAGGTCATATAATGCCAGTGCTCTGCTGGCTGACCTCCAAAAGGAATTTAACCTGCCCAAGAACCGCCTAATCTGTGACATGCCCACCAGGTGGAACTCAATGTTGGCCATGTTGCAGCAGCTGCACAAGCAGCAGAGGGCCATCAATGAGTACCTATGTGACTATGGCACCAGGACAGGGTCAGGGGACCTTGTTTTTTTTCCGCCAGTGGGCTATGATCAGGGATGCATGCACTGTCCTGTCACCATTTGAAGAGGCCACGAGGATTGTGATTAGTGACAGTGCATGCATCAGTGACACTGTCCCTCTTGTCCACCTGTTGGAGCACACACTGTGTGGAATAATTGACAGGGCACTTGAGGCAGAACAGAGAAAGGAAGAGGAGGACTTCCTTAGCTCTCAAGGCCCACTTTATCCAGACAGTGTTCCTGCATGCCCGCCGATCACACAGGAAGAGGACAAGGAGGAGGAGGATTGTGTCAGCATGGAGGTGGAGCCTGACACTCAGCATCAGCAGCAGTCTTCAAGGGATCATTTACAGTCTGAAGAAACCCATGGACTTGTACGTGGCTGGGAGGAGGTGGCTGCGGATCATGTCGTCCTTAGTGACCCAGAGGACTCTGGACCGAATGCCTCAGCAAACCTATGCTGCATGGCCTCCCTGATCCTGCAAAGCCTGCGGAAGGATCCTCGTATTCGTGGTATGAAGGGGAGGGATGATTACTGGCTGGCAACCCTCCTTGATCTACGTTACAAGGGTAAGGTTGCGGACCTTATCAGCCGTCACAGAGGGAGCAGACAATGAAACATCTTCGGGAGGCCTTGTAGAAAGGTTTGTGCAATGCGTTTCCAGAGCCTGGGAGGTTACAGTTTTCTGGTCCTCCTGGACAACGTGTTGCTGAGGTATAGGCCAGTCACAGAAGGAGCGATGGAGAAGGTGGCATCTGACGGATGTGTTCAGACAATTTTTTTGTCCGCAGCCCCAAGGTCTGACCAGTTCCAGCAACCATCGCCAGCATCTGATTGACATGGTGCAGGATTACCTAGGGGCAAGATCAGACTTGGACACCTTTCCCACCGAAAATCCACTGGGTTACTGGGTCTTGAGGATGGATCACTGGCCAGAGCTTGCACAGTATGCAATTGAGCTACTGGTCTGTCCTGCATCCAGCGTTCTTTCGGAACGCACATTCAGTGCTGCTGGAGGCTTTATAACCGATCACAGGGTGCGCCTGTCCACCGAATCGGTCGATCGGCTGACCTTCATAAAAATGAATCAGTCTTGGATCACCAGCTACCAAGCACCTGATGCTGATGTAACCAATTGATTTTTTTAAAAATATGAGATCCCTTCAAGACTGCCTATGCTGATGCTGAGTGACTATCCTGTTATGCTGAGTCACAATCCTCTTCCTCCTCAATTTTCATGCTGATAGCTTGTAAGAACATTTTTGGTTCTGGGCACCGCCACCAGTGACCAAGGCCCAATTTTTCTGCCCCTGTTTAAAAGGGGCATGTAATTACAATTTTTGATGCAATATTTTGCAGCAGGGCTCATTCCTGTGCTCCAACTAAAGCATCTGTGAGGGGTTGCAGTGTTGTGGCACTTTTTCTGCCCCTGTTTAACAGGGGCGTGTAATTACAATTTTTGATGTAATACTTTGCAGCAGGGCTCATTCCTGCGCTCCAACTAAAGTATCTGTGAGGGGTTGCAGTGTTGTGGCACCAGCACCAGTGCCCAAGGCCCAAATTTTCAGCCCCTGTTTAACAGGGGCATATAATTACAATTTTTGATGCAATTCTTTGCAGCAGGGCTCATTCCTGCGCTCCAACTATAGCATCTGTGAGGGATTGCAGTGTTGTGGCATCAGTGCCTAAGGCCCAATTTTTCTGCCCCTGTTAAACAGGGACATGTAACTTACAATTCTTGATCTAATATGCACCCACCAAGAGTAACTGTGAGGGCTTACAGTGTTGTGGCAACACCACCACCATTACCACCACCAAAGGCCCAATTTTTCTGCCACTGTTCAACAGGTGCATGTAATTACAATTCTTGATATAATATTTCACAGCAGGGCCCATTCCAGCACTCACCTAGAGTAACTGTGAGGACTTACAGTGTTGTGGCACCAGCACCACCACCACCACCACCAAAGACCCAATTTTTCTACCACTGTTCAACAATGGCATGTAATTACAATTCTTGATCTAATATTTCACAGCACGGCCCATTCCTATGCCCACCAAGAGTAACTGTGAGGGCTTACAGTGTTGTGGCAATACCAACATTTAAGGCCCTAATTTCTGCAGAGTATATAGAGCAGGCCCCTACTTTCAAACATCCAACTTACAAATGACTCCTACTTGCAAACGGAAGGAGACAACAGGAAGTGAGATGAAATCTACCCCTAGGAAGGGAAATTCTCTCCTGTAAGAGTTAATATGGGAAAAACGTGTCTCCTCTCCACTGATGCTTTATCACCAAACCAATCCTCTACTTAACAACAAACCTACAGTCCCTGTCTTGTTTGCACCGCCTGTATACTGCTGTTCAGAGTATATAGGGCCTGGGGCCCCACGCCTTTCCTTTTTTTAATTTGGTTGCGGGGTTCCCCTTAATATCCATACAAGACCCAAAGGGCCTGGTAATGGACTGGGGGGTACCATGCCGTTTGTCTCACTGATTTTCATCCATATTGCCGGGACCCGACATTACATTAAAGCCGCAAGCAGTTTTAAATGACTTTTATTCCTTTAAAAATGTCATTTTGTTCAGGGACTGTTCTAAGCACAAGAAGCACGCGCCACTTTACAGGCATACTATAGACACCCCCCAGGTACGATATTTAACCACTTGCCGACCGCCTAACATAGATATACGTCGGCAGAATGGCACGGGCAGGCAGAATCACGTACCTGTACGTGATCTGCCTCCCGCGGGCGGGGGGTCCGATCGGACCCCCCCCGGTGCCAGCGGCGGTCGGCATTTCACTGGGAGCGTTGGGAGGCGAGGGGGAGACCATCCGATCGTGGCCCCCCCCCTCGCGATCGCTCCCAGCCAATCGGAATCCTCCCCTGCCTGTGTGTAGTTTCACACAGGCAGAGGATGTGATGTCATCTCTCCTCGGCTTGGCAGTTTCCGTTCCAGCGCCGAGGAGAGAAGACATGTAAGTGCCCAAAACACTACACACACACAGTAGAACATGCCAGGCACATAAAACACCCCCGACCCCCCCCCGATCGCCCCCCGATCCCCCCCAACCACCCCCCCCTGTCACAAACTGACACCAAGCAGTATTTTTTTTTTTTTCTGATTACTGATTGGTGTCAGTTTGTGACAGTTACAGTGTTAGGGCAGTGAGTGGTAGCCCCCTTTAGGTCTATTGTACCCCCCTAACCCCCCTAATAAAGTTTTAACCCCTTGATCACCCCCCGTCACCAGTGTCACTAAGCGATCATTTTTCTGATCGCTGTATTAGTGTCGCTGGTGACGCTAGTTAGGGAGGTAAATATTTAGGTTCGCCGTCAGCCTTTTATAGCGACAGGGACCCCCATATACTATCTAATAAATGTTTTAACCCCTTGATTGCCCCCTAGTTAACCCTTTCACCACTGATCACCGTATAAGTGTTACGGGTGACGCTGGTTAGTTCGTTTATTTTTTATAGTGTCAGGGCACCCGCCGTTTATTACCGAATAAAGGTTTAGCCCCCTGATCGCCCGGCGGTGATATGCGTCGCCCCAGGCAGCGTCAGATTAGCGCCAGTACCGCTAACACCCACGCACGCAGCATACGCCTCCCTTAGTGGTATAGTATCTGTACGGATCAATATCTGATCCGATCAGATCTATACTAGCGTCCCCAGCAGTTTAGGGTTCCCAAAAATGCAGTGTTAGCGGGATCAGCCCAGATACCCGCTAGCACCTGCGTTTTTCCCCTCCGCCCGGCCCAGCCCAGCCCACCCAAGTGCAGTATCGATCGATCACTGTTACTTACAAAACACTAAACAAATAACTGCAGCGTTCGCAGAGTCAGGCCTGATCCCTGCGATCGCTAACAGTTTTCTTGGTAGCGTTTTGGTGAACTGGCAAGCACCAGCCCCAGGCAGCATCAGGTTAGCGCCAGTACCGCTAACACCCAAGCACGCACCGTACACCTCCCTTAGTGGTATAGTATCTGAACGGATCAATATCTGATCCGATCAGATCTATACTAGCGTCCCCAGCAGTTTAGGGTTCCCAAACACGCAGTGTTAGCGGGATCAGCCCAGATACCTGTTAGCACCTGCGTTTTGCCCCTCTGCCCGGCCCAGCCCAGCCCACCCAAGTGCAGTATCAATCGATCACTGTCACTTACAAAACACTAAACGCATAACTGCAGCGTTCGCAGAGTCAGGCCTGATCCCTGCGATCGCTAACAGTTTTTTTGGTAGCGTTTTGGTGAACTGGCAAGCACCAGCCCCAGGCAGCGTCAGGTTAGCGCCAGTACCGCTAACACCCAAGCACGCACCGTACACCTCCCTTGGTGGTATAGTATCTGATCGGATCAATATCTGATCTGATCAGATCTATACTAGCGTCCCCAGCAGTTTAGGGTTCCCACAAACGCAGTGTTAGCGGGATCAGCCCAGATACCTGCTAGCACCTGCGTTTTGCCCCTCCGCCCGGCCCAGCCCAGCCCACCCAAGTGCAGTATCGATCGATCACTGACACTTACAAAACACTAAACGCATAACTGCAGCGTTCGCAGAGTCAGGCCTGATCCCTGCGATCGCTAACAGTTTTTTTTGTAGCGTTTTGGTGAACTGGCAAGCACCAGCGGCCTAGTACACCCCGGTCGTAGTCAAACCCGCACTGCAGTAACACTTGGTGACGTGGCGAGTCCCATAAGTGCAGTTCAAGCTGGTGAGGTGGCAAGCACAAGTAGTGTCCCGCTGCCACCAAAAAGACAAACACAGGCCCGTCGTGCCCATAATGCCCTTCCTGCTGCATTCGCCAATCCTAATTGGGAACCCACCACTTCTGCAGCGCCCGTACTTCCCCCATTCACATCCCCAACCAAATGCAGTCGGCTGCATGAGAGGCATTTTCTTTATGTCCTCCCGAGTACCCCTACCCAACGAACCCCCCCAAAAAAGATGTCGTGTCTGCAGCAAGCGCGGATATAGGCGTGACACCCGCTATTATTGTCCCTCCTGTCCTGACAATCCTGGTCTTTGCATTGGTGAATGTTTTGAACGCTACCATTCACTAGTTGAGTATTAGCGTAGGGTACAGCATTGCACAGATTAGGCACACTTTCACAGGGTCTCCCAAGATGCCATCGCATTTTGAGAGACCCGAACCTGGAACCGGTTACAGTTATAAAAGTTAGTTACAAAAAAAAGTGTAAAAAAAAAAAAAAAACACAAACAAAAATATAAAATAAAAAATAATAGTTGTCGTTTTATTGTTCTTTCTCTCTCTATTCTCTCTATTGTTCTGCTCTTTTTTACTGTATTCTATTCTGCAATGTTTTATTGTTATTATGTTTTATCATGTTTGCTTTTCAGGTATGCAATTTTTTTTACTTTACCGTTTACTGTGCTTTATTGTTAACCATTTTTTTGTCTTCAGGTACGCCATTCACGACTTTGAGTGGTTATACCAGAATGATGCCTGCAGGTTTAGGTATCATCTTGGTATCATTCTTTTCAGCCAGCGGTTGGCTTTCATGTAAAAGCAATCCTAGCGGCTAATTAGCCTCTAGACTGCTTTTACAAGCAGTGGGAGGGAATGCCCCCCCCAACGTCTTCCGTGTTTTTCTCTGGCTCTCCTGTCTCAACAGGGAACCTGAGATTCAGCCAGCTGACCATAGAGCTGATCAGAGACCAAAGTGGCTCCAATCATCTCTATGGCCTAAGAAACCGGAAGCTACGAGCATTTTATGACTTAGATTTCGCCGGATGTAAACAGCGCCATTGGGAAATTGGGAAAGCATTTTATCACACCGATCTTGGTGTGGTCAGATGCTTTGAGGGCAGAGGAGAAATCTAGGGTCTAATAGACCCCAATTTTTTCAAAAAAGAGTACCTGTCACTACCTATTGCTATGATAGGGGATATTTACATTCCCTGAGATAACAATAAAAATGATTTAAAAAAAAAAAAATGAAAGGAACAGTTTTAAAATAAGATAAAAAAAAAATAATAATAAAGAAAAAAAAAAAAAAAAAAAAAAGCACCCCTGTCCCCCCTGCTCTCGCGCTAAGGCGAACGCAAGCATCGGTCTGGCGTCAAATGTAAACAGCAATTGCACCATGCATGTGAGGTATCACCGCGAACGTCAGATCGAGGGCAGTAATTTTAGCAGTAGACCTCCTCTGTAAATCTAAAGTGGTAACCTGTAAAGGCTTTTAAAGGCTTTTAAAAATGTATTTAGTTTGTCGCCACTGCACGTTTGTGCGCAATTTTAAAGCATGTCATGTTTGGTATCCATGTACTCGGCCTAAGATCATCTTTTTTATTTCATCAAACATTTGGGCAATATAGTGTGTTTTAGTGCATTAAAATTTTAAAAAGTGTGTTTTTTCCCCAAAAAATGCATTTGAAAAATTGCTGCGCAAATACTGTGTGAAAAAAAAAAATGAAACACCCACCATTTTAATCTGTAGGGCATTTGCTTTAAAAAAATATATAATGTTTGGGGGTTCAAAGTAATTTTCTTGCAAAAAAAAATTATTTTTTTATGTAATCAAAAAGTGTCAGAAAGGGCTTTGTCTTCAAGTGGTTAGAAGAGTGGGTGATGTGTGACATAAGCTTCTAAATGTTGTGCATAAAATGCCAGGACAGTTCAAAACCCCCCCAAATGACCCCATTTTGGAAAGTAGACACCCCAAGCTATTTGCTGAGAGGCATGTCGAGTCCATGGAATATTTTATATTGTGACACAAGTTGCGGGAAAGAGACAATTTTTTATTTTTTTTGCGCAAAGTTGTCACTAAATGATATATTGCTCAAACATGCCATGGGAATATGTGAAATTACACCCCAAAATGCATTCTGTTGCTTCTCCTGAGTATGGGGATACCACATGTGTGAGACTTTTTGGGAGCCTAGCCGCGTACGGGACCCCAAAAACCAAGCACCGCCTTCAGGCTTTCTAAGGCCGTAAATTTTTGATTTCACTCTTCACTGCCTATCACAGTTTCGGAGGCCATGGAATGCCCAGGTGGCAAAAAACCCCCCCAAATGACCCCATTTTGGAAAGTAGACACCCCAAGCTATTTGATGAGAGGTATAGTGAGTATTTTGCAGACCTCACTTTTTGTCACAAAGTTTTGAAAATTGAAAAAAGAAAAAAAAATGTTTTTTCTCGTCTTTCTTTATTTTCAAAAACAAATGAGAGCTGCAAAATACTCACCATGCCTCTCAGCAAATAGCTTGGGGTGTCTACTTTCCAAAATGGGGTCATTTGGTGGGGGTTTGTGCCACCTGGGCATTCCATGGCCTCCGAAACTGTGATAGGCAGTGAAGAGTGAAATCAAAAATTTACACCCTTAGAAATCCTGAAGGCGGTGATTGGTTTTCGGGCCCCGTACGCGGCTAGGCTCCCAAAAAGTCCCACACATGTGGTATCCCCGTACTCAGGAGAAGTAGCTAAATGTATTTTAGGGTGCAATTCCACATATGCCCATGGCCTGTGTGAGCAATATATCATTTAGTGACAACTTTGTGCAAAAAAAAAAAAAAATTTGTCACTTTCCTGCAACTTGTGTCAAAATATAAAACATTCCATGGACTCAACATGCCTCAAAGCAAATAGCTTGGGGTGTCTACTTTCCAAAATGGGGTCATTTGGGGGGGGTTTATGCCATCTGGGCATTTTATGGCCTTCAAAACTGTGATAGGTAGTGAGGAGTAAAATCAAAAATGTACGCCCTTAGAAATCCTGAAGGCAGTGATTGGTTTTCGGGGCCCCGTACGCGGCTAGGCTCCCAAAAAGTCCCACACATGTGGTATCCCCATACTCAGGAGAAGCAGCTAAATGTATTTTGGGGTGCAATTCCACATATGCCCATGGCCTGTGTGAGCAATATATCATTTAGTGACAACTTTTTGTAATTTTTTTTTTTTTTTGTCATTATTCAATCACTTGGGACAAAAAAAATGAATATTCAATGGGCTCAACATGCCTCTCAGCAATTTCCTTGGGGTGTCTACTTTCCAAAATGGGGTCATTTGTGGGGGTTTTGTACTGCCCTGCCATTTTAGCACCTCAAGAAACGACATAGGCAGTCATAAATTAAAGGCTGTGTAAATTCCAGAAAATGTACCCTAGTTTGTAGTTAATGGGTATGCCACATGATTTACAAGAAAGAGTAAACTATTATTAATAGGTACCATCATCCTGAATATGAGTAAGGCCGAGGAATGGGATTGAAAGAGAAATCGGAGCAGTGACCTCTCCAATAGGGTCCTGCCTCTTTCAAAAAAAGGAGAAAGAAAAGGACTATTGCGGTACCATAGAAAGAGAACTTTGTTTAAAAACGTATAAATTTATTTCAAGAATAATAAAAAGTCCTGTAGGGGACATATATTGTACATATTTATGATTTGACATACAAAAACAATAATGATTGTTTACAGCATTGTTGACACTGAATTTAGTAAAGCTAATGCCCATACAGGTGCATGGACAAGGGTTATCTGGTGTGATACTTGCAGACGTGACCTCTACGGTTTCGCGGTCACAGCCGCTTCTTCAGGAGGCGTCTGGTAGTATATAGTAGACGTGACCTCTACGGTTTCGTGGTCACAGCCGCTTCTTCAGGAGGCGTCTGGTAGTATATAGTCTATAAAGGTGAAAAATACAGTATCAACATGACAAACAGAAATACAAAAATAGTTTTAGAAAGTACACAACCTAAATTGGAGAATAAACTTTAAGTTTAAAGATTGCACTCACCACACTATAACCTGAAAGGTTTCCTGGAGCGATATTGTGAGATGCCCTCAAAGAGGCGTTCCCCCGGGGGCGGGCCAGGGAGGCAAATTGGGGTATTGCTATTGTAAAAAATTCAATAGAATAAGGTTTTAAAAGGTCATACGGTGTATTCTATTTGAGGGGTCACCCGGGAGTGCCAAAAAATTGAAGTGGGGAAGGGACCAGAAAAAGGAAAAACGGAAGGGGAAAGAAAGGAGACGGGGAAAAAAGGGAAGGAAGGGAGGGAAGGGGAGAGGGGGAAAAAAGAAAAGCATGGGAGGAGGAAAAGAAGACGGGTAGGGGAGAAAAGAAAAGAAAGACAAGTAGAGGGGGAAAAAAGGAGAGGATGAGAAAGGGAGGGGGGGGAAGGGAAAAGAAGGGGGGGGGGAAGAAAAAGAGGGCGGACAGGGGAGAAAAGAAAAAAAAAAAAAAAAAAGAAAAAGAAAAAGAAGAGGGGGGAAAAAAGGGGGGAGGATAGGAAGGGGAGGGGAGGAGAAAAAAAGGGGGGGGAAGGGGGAGGGGGGGAGGGAAAGAAGGGGAGGGCCAATGGGGGAGGAAAGGACGTGGGGGGAGGGGGGAGGGAAGGAAGAAGAGGGAAAGAGGGGGGGGGCAAGGAAGAAGGGGAGGTTAGGGTAAAGCAGAAGTCCCAGTACACCTAATGAGCAAGGTAAGATAAGTAAGAAGCACATAGGACTAATAATAAAGGAATTCATGGTAATAAAGAAATTCCTTTACCTATCGTTGCTGTAGTGAAAGCCTAGACTCAGAGGCTGCTGAAACCCAGGAGGACGTGACTAGTGCAGTCAGTGGCTAGGGCGCCACACCACACTGTCACACGGAATCGCTGCAATGAATATAAATTAATAAGGGAGATATTAGAAGATGGTTTGAGAGGTAAACAGCGGTCATGAGATAATCAGTGCCAGGAAGGAGGGAGGGAATGCCATATAGGAATAATGGGAATCCCCACCTGGCAAAGGGGAGCATAACATGGGTACTCACATGAGCTCCGGAAAGCGTCAGCGATCTACTGGGTGTCCACCTGAGGCTGTAGGCAGCTGGGTCTCGGCATCTTAAATGCCTCCAACCCGGAAGTTTCCACGGCGGAAGCAGCCGCCGCGATTGCTTCCGGGTCCGGTCCTCCACTATTGCGCATGCGCGGGAAATTCATCCGGCGCAGGCGCATAGCTCAACAGTGATCGGTGCCTAAGCATTGATCAGAACGAAGCAGCAGTTGGGCTGTTGTTAGCCCCGCCCGCCGCCGGAGGAGCGCAAGCCCGCCACGGGGGGAGAATTAACTCCTCACATCCCTCCAGAGCAGAGTGGCCGGTGCAATTCTAGTAGTAATCTAAATACAAATCTTGTTGATAAGAGAATAAACTGGGAGTGGGGGAAAAAACCGATGCATGGTCTCCAGCGGTGGGGGCACCGGGGACCCCCACAGCTGGGGAGGCATGCTTCATGACCCGTCCCAGGATATGTACAGAACAAAATATAATCAACATAGTGCAAGACTTTAATTGACAAAACAAGCAAATTACTGAGCATTTGAAATCAGCCACTGGAAAGAAACAATAAAGGATAAGAGGTTTTTTTAAAAATATATAGTCTGAAACCACTATATATTAGGAGTCCACTAGTAAACAGTCAGGAGAGAAATGTACCTGAAGTCCAGTAAAGCAAAGTCCAAACATTATTTGGTATAGTTTTTTATGTTTTGTGTAGTTGGGTCACGGCAGTGACTGGGGGGGGGGAATATAGCAAAGTTATTCAAGGAAGTATTTGTATGAATGTGCCTCGTTAATGCCGGGAGGAACACATGCATTAAGTCGCTCAATCCAGAGGGATTCGCGTTTTAGGATTTCGCGGTCCCAGTTGCCCCCACGGGGGTCTTCAGGGACAACATCTAACACAGTAAACCGAATGTAATCAAGATTGAAGCGATGATGAATACCTATATGGCGGCCCACAGTAGTGAGCTTGCCATTTGTAGAGGCGTAAAGGTGATCCCCCAGTCTCTGCCGTAACTCCCTAATTGTTTTCCCAACATAAAAGGCGTTGCAGGCGCAAGTCATGAGGTAGATTACTCCGCGCGTGCCACAATGGGCTGAATGTCTGGGGAAAAACATTTCACCATTGGGAAGTAGAAGATGTTGTCCTTCTCGAATCCAGGGGCAATGTGGACAGTTGCCACATTTGAAGGTGCCCCTGGGTTCCGGAGGACCAGGGGAGGGGATCCTATAATGACTGTGTGTTAATCTATCCCTCAGAGAGGTGGCCCTTCTGAAGACCAAGTCGGGAGTTGGTTTGATGTATTTTTTAAGGGTGTGGTGGTCGGTTAAGATGTGCCAATGGTTAGACAAAATTTTTCGTAATTGTTGGTGGTGAGCGGAGAATTTGGTAATAATCTTAGTCGTGTATGGTTGTTTGGGATGTGGGGGGCCGTATAGAAGTGTTTGTCGGTCTAAAGCTAGGGCCTTGTTAAAAGCTTTTCTTAGCACGGTACGTTTGTAGCCTCTAGCTAGCAGTCGTGTGCGGAGAGCATTGGCCTGTTTGTGGAAATCCCCATCCTCTGTGCAGTTCCTTCTCAGTCTGAGGTACTGAGCAAAAGGAATACTGCGAACCAGGGGACGGGGATGAAGACTGGATGCGTGCAACAGAGTGTTGCCCGCAGAAGGTTTGCGATAGAGGTCTGTGATAAGATGACCAGTGGTGTCCTTGATGATCTGTACATCCAGAAACGGGATGCTTTGTCTGTCATAAGAAAAAGTGAAATGAAGATTAAAAGAGTTGATGTTTAGCTCTGCAATAAAAGTCTGCAAAAGTTGCTCTGTACCTGTCCAGATTACCAAGAGGTCATCAATGAACCTGAACCATCCTAGAACATGGTCCAGGAATGGTTCCATAAGGTCATCACTGAAGACCGCCCGTTCCCAGCCACCAAGGTATAAATTTGCGTATGAGGGGGCACAAGACATGCCCATTGCCACACCTTGAATTTGAAGATGCATTTGATCCATAAATAGAAAGTAATTTTTTGTCAAGATAAATTCTAAGAGTTTTAAGATGAAAGTGTTGGTGGGCCAGGTATGGTGATCCTGTTCCATCAAGAAGGAACGAGCCATCCGGACGCCCTGCTCGTGGGGGATGCTCGAGTAGAGGGCCTCGACATCTATAGCCACGAGGAGGGCGTCCGGAGGGATCTGGACCCCCTCGATGTGTTTCAACAGGTCAGTTGTGTCCCTTATGTAGGAAGGTAGTCTCATGACGTGGGGGAGAAGAAAGGTGTCCACCAATTTACTGGCGTTTTCCGTTAATGAACCTTTGCCAGAGACAATAGGTCGACCTGGAGGTACAGAGAGATTTTTATGAGTTTTTGGCAGGGCATAAAACGTAGGGGTGCGTGGATATTGTACATTGATGAATTTATAAGTGTCATCATCAATGAGGCCCTCGAGAAAGGCCTCACCGATGAGTCCCCTAAATTCATCAATGGTTTGTTGAATAAACTGGTTTTCAATAGGTAAGTACCAATTGGCATTAGAGAGAATTTTGAGACACATGGTCTGGTATTGATGATGAGTCATTAGTACCAGGTTTCCACCTTTGTCAGATTGCTTTATGACCAGATCGGTGTTTTTTTGCAGTCTGGTGACTGCTCGAAACTGTTGTCGGGTCAGATTAGAAGGTAATGAGTGCCAACGTTCTTTTTTAAGGGAAAGGATGCATTCGTGCAGGAAAGCCCAGATGGAGGGGCAAGTCAATAGATCAGGGAAGGCTTTGGACTTCATTTTTAGGGAAGTTGTGGGATTGGGATGTTGAGATTGAGAGGTACTGACCATTTGGCAGGCAGATGGAGAATCGGAGTTGCCAACTATGGTGTCCGACTCAACATCTCCCTCATCGAAGAGTAGCATGAGGTCCCTTAGTGCTCTGGACTCCGCTATGGTAAAGTTTTTGGTCTTTTCCGCTAATTCCTTTTCTAGATTGGCACGTTTACGGTCAGGATCAAACATAAAGTTGAAAGTCAATTTACGGGCAAAAAGGTAGAGGTCTTTTATTGTCTCATAGATATCGATTGGCTCCGAAGGACAAAAACCGAGGCCTAAATGGAGGACCTGTTCCTCCTCCGGAGTCAGTCGGTAAGATGTGAGATTAATAATGTTGAGGGAGTGAGGGTCATTAACATTAGTGGGGGTGGTTACTCGTGTGACGTGCTCGGGGTTGGGGCCCTTTGCACAAACGTGTCCAGATTCCCTTGTTTGGAGGGCTCTGGGCCTGGTTGTACTAAAAAACCGGGCTGTGATAAGAGTGTTTGGATATTTGGTTGTAAAAGTTTCCGGATGATGTTGTGTAAAGTAGGGTGGAGAGAACCCATGAGGGGGGTCTGTCCACCTGGCCTTGGTGTTTGTGGTGTTTTTAGTGCTTTACCAAATTGTTTTCCTTTTTTAGGGTGTTTAGTAGTGGAGTTGTCGCCATTGAGGGACCTCTTTCGAGGAGCACCTGGTGCTCGTGGTAGAGTGGGACGGGTGGTTATCTGTGAGGATGCAGAGGATATCGATGAGTCAGATTCCATATAGTCTGTTGCCGTCGGGGCTGGAAACTGACGGTTAAGACGCTTGTGTTTGTGAGGGAATGATTTCCCAGACCACTTGTAAGCATAGCCCTCCGAAAATGCCAATTTATCCTGGGAGAATTTTCTTTGTTTTTTGATGATGATGTCTTTGTTAAGACCTTCAATTTTGTCTCGTATTTCCTTCCATTTGTTAGTGAAGGAGCTTGACTCTTGAATATTGGGAAACTGATTGAGTAGTCTATCAATTTCCGCATCAAGAGATATCATGTCAGAACGGTACTGAGTGGTCAGTTTTGACATGAGCTCAATGCTACAATTGGTCAACGTATTTTCCCAGGATTTTTTGAAATCCGCGGAGGGATCTTTAATTGTAGGAAATAGTTGGACGCGGAGTCCAAGGGGGCAAACTTTTTCAGTAATATACAGTTCAAAATACTGGATATGCCAGTGCAGGTGAGATTTTTTCTTAAGGAGGTTGAACAGTCTGTCTAGGAACGTTTTTGTTTCGTCCTCTAGCTGTTGATTGGCTAAACATCCTGCCTGTATAGTGGACATGAAATCCCCCCAGGCAGTGCCCAAAACATCCATAACTAAAAATGTGCAAAGCAACAGGAAAGGATCCTGACCGTAGACAAGAAGGACTCAAACAAGGAAAAATAATTAAATAGGCGGCTGCTACAAACTCAGAAATAGCCACAATTTGAAAACATACATGGGATCAATTTGAGAAGTGGCAAGAGGGGGCAAACAAAGGGGAGGGACAGGGGGAAAGAATTGGATCGAAGGATCCTGGGTGTGTTATCCACCCACTATATTGGAGTTAATGGGTATGCCACATGATTTACAAGAAGGAGTAAACTATTATTAATAGGTACCATCATCCTGAATATGAGTAAGGCCGAGGAATGGGATTGAAAGAGAAATCGGAGCAGGGACCTCTCCAATAGGGTCCTGCCTCTTTCAAAAAAAGGAGAAAGAAAAGGACTATTGCGGTACCATAGAAAGAGAACTTTGTTTAAAAATGTATAAATTTATTTCAAGAATAATAAAAAGTCCTGTAGGGGACATATATTGTACATATTTATGATTTGACATACAAAAACAATAATGATTGTTTACAGCATTGTTGACACTGAATTTAGTAAAGCTAATGCCCATACAGGTGCATGGACAAGGGTTATCTGGTGTGATACTTGCAGACGTGACCTCTACGGTTTCGCGGTCACAGCCGCTTCTTCAGGAGGCGTCTGGTAGTATATAGTAGACGTGACCTCTACGGTTTCGCGGTCACAGCCGCTTCTTCAGGAGGCGTCTGGTAATATATAGTCTATAAAGGTGAAAAATACAGTATCAACATGACAAACAGAAATACAAAAATAGTTTGTAGGCGCTATAACTTTTGCGCAAACCAATAAATATAAACTTATTGACATTTTTTTTACCAAAGACATGTGGCCGAATACATTTTGGCCTAAATGTATGACTAAAATTGAGTTTATTGGATTTTTTTTAGAACAAAAAGTAGAAAATATCATTTTTTTTCAAAATTTTCAGTCTTTTTTCGTGTATAGCGCAAAAAATAAAAACGGCAGAGGTGATCAAATACCATCAAAAGAAAGCTCTATTTGTGGGAAGAAAAGGACGTAAATTTAGTTTGGGTACAGCATTGCATGACCGCGCAATTAGCAGTTAAAGCGATGCAGTGCCGAATTGTAAAAAGTGCTCTGGTCAGGAAGGGGGTAAAACCTTCCAGGGCTGAAGTGGTTAAAGGAATTTCACTTTTTTTTTTACTTTAAGCATCATTAAAATCACTGCTGCCGAAAAAAACTGACGTTTTTAAAACTTTTTTTTGCATTGATATATGTCCCCTGGGGCAGGACCCGGATCCCCAAACCCTTTTTAGGACAATACCATGCATATTAGCCTTTAAAATTAGCAATTTTGATTTTGAACGTTTGAGTCCCATAGACTTTAATGGGGTTCTAAAGTTCACACAAACTTTCGGTCCGTTCGCAGGTTCTGGTGCGAACCAAACCGGGGGGTGTTCGGCTCATCCCTAATCACTAACCAGCTACTTCTCTTCAGACAAATAACAGCACACATTTACTTATCTTTTATAATGTTTACTTGAAAATAATTGTTGGCTCAACTTTCACATATTTTCAAATGTTATATGTTCCAGATACTAACTGTTATGTTATATACAGAGACCTTTAAAGTGTCACTAAACCCACATTATAGAAAAAACTATGAATAAATGGTGTATTACATGCTGTTCATACTATGAGATTTGTTTTCTGTAGTCTGCAAAAAACCTGGTTGATCCTGCTGCTCTCTATCTCCGCACACTGTTCATGTCCCCAATTCAACTAGAGATTTTGCAGAGCAGTGTTGGTAGCTCGGCACATGCTCAGTTTTCAGTGAGTTTCTATGCTGAGCATTTCCTCCCTATCACATCTTAGCAGCCCATGTGACTATAGAGTCATACATTTGGGTGTATACACAGTGGTAAATGACAGCCCACTCCCTCCCTCCTCCTCCCTGCTAATCAGCTAAACACAAATGAGGGCGGGATATTACATGTAGAATGATAAAGTCTTCAACTCCCTCCTATTCTAAGACACGGGCTGGAGGGGCATGACACAGCATGTGACTCGTAGAACTCCACCCACACCATGTTATTGCCAAAAAATAATAAAGATTTGATTCTAAATATATATATTTGGATGACAATTTAAAACAGTTTATTCATATTAATTGTTCAAAAAATAATGACAATGGTATAAAGAGTGCAGCTCAAATTTCTAAAATCACTACAGCAGCGCTACTGTCATAATAAAATATGTCCAGCTTTCATGTGTAAGAACAACGCAAGTAGGTACAGTTGATAGATGGTGATTAGAGTCCCAGAAGCCACACAAATTGTGATCCTACTACGATAAGAGGTAGTGCACCTCACACCAGAAACCATGCGTCACACTCTCCTTCACACTCTCTCTGGTGAGTGTGAACCCCTAAGGATCGTGTGACGCACGGTTTCTGGTGTGAGGTGCACTACCTCTTATCATAATAGGATCACCGTTTGTGTGGCTTCTGGGACTCTAATCACCATCTATCAACTGTACCTACTCATGTGGTTCTTACACATGAAAGCTGGACATATTTTATTATGACAGTAGCGCTGCTGTAGTGATTTTAGAAATTTGAGCTGGACTCTTTATACTATTGTCATTATTGTCATTATTTTCTGAACAATAATGTTATGCATGGCATTTAAGCTGCAGCTGATATTATTTACATATAACGTTAATACGTATTTTGTGCATATCTGTTACTCTATCTATTTAAGAAATCTGACACTCACATAGCGCTGAGATAGTGGAAGGAGGTCTGGGTTGTTTCACTGTATTTTTACATTATATTCATATTAATTATTTATTTTTACTTTGTATCCTAAAGGCCTGTTTTTTTTGTTGTCTGTTTTAATATATATATATTGAACATTTGACCAGTAGCAGAGGACTAGAAGATCCTCCCGCTGCTGTTTTCCTGCAGACAGGCTGGGAGAGAGGTGGGCCATGTTACAGCTGTATATCAATTAGGAAAAAGGTATTTAGATTCTTTAAATTAAAATAATTACAGTGCCATCATTCATATACAGGAAGAGAAGGGATCATGTAAATTAAACAGTGTGAGTTTAGTATCACCTTAGGGGTGTGTTTAAAAAAAATGAATGGGGCCAAATTGAATATTCTTGGGCTATATTCTCTACAGTTCAAAGGTATGAAAGCAGAAAATGCTTCATTATTGCCACTAGATGACACAAACTATCATAAGAAATAAGCATGCTCCTCAGAGCCATCTAGTGGCCATAATGTGGTATGTTTTGCATTCACATATTCGTATTTCAGACTATATCTGGACATGTTTGATTTTGTCCCATTTGCACAGAATGCATTTACATGCAGTTTTGATGTTTTGTTTATGCAAGATTGTTATAAATATACCCATAAGTGATCTAATTATTGGTCATTGGAATATTATGGAATGTGTGTAGGATCCTTCAAACCTGGGCTTTGCCCATTGACACTACCTAGAACCTGAAGTTCTACCTAGAGTTCTACAACACATATTGAGGAACCGATTGTATTCACATATCCAAAGACAGACTGCAGAGAGAACTCAGTCCCATTAAATGCATCGAGGATTTTATATAGTAAGGGGAATTAGCAGACGTTAGATACACCTTTACATATAAGAAGATCATTATCCACCGATGTTTTGTTGAGTGTTGACTCTAAACATTCACCATAGGCCTCCTTAAAAAGGTCACATGGTTCCCCCACCTATTTTACCTCCATGGTCAGTGGTGGGATCTCTCCAAAACCTCCATTTAAGACAGCATCATATACTGTATGTACATTTGTTGATACATTATTTATTGATTTGCTCTATATTAATCACTTGACCTCTGAAAGGTTTTTACCCCCTTCATGATCAGGGCATTTTTTGCTATTCAGCACTGTGCTAGTTTCACCATCGTGGGACGCTGTACCCAAATAGAATTTATATCATTTTTTTTTCAAATAAATAGAGCTTTCTTATGGTATTTCATTACAACTGTTTTTTTTTTTTTTTTTTGCTATATAAACGAAAAAATACTGAAAATTTTGAAAAAAAAAAAATGTTTTTCTTTTGTGTTTCTGTTATAAAATGTTTCAAACAACCTTTCTTCATTAAGGGCAAAATATATTCTGCTACATTTCTTTGATGAAAATAAACAAAATTAGTGATTTTTATTTAGTTTGTGTGAAAGTTATAGTGTCTACAACTATGGTATACTGTATATATATCTTTGAAAATTGATCAATTCTGATGTACTGACAACCAGGGATAAGCCGAACACCCTCCTGTTCAGCAGCAGAACATGTGAACATTTGGCAGAACACACGAACACCGTTAAAGTCAATGGGACACAAACATAATCAAAAGTGCTCATTTTAAAGGCTTATATGCAAGTTATTGTCATAAAAAGTGTTTGGGGACCTGGGTCCTGCCCCAGGGGACATGGATCAATGCAAAATTTTTTTTTAAAAATGGCCGTTTTTTTCGGGAGCTGTGATTTTTTTTTTTTTAATGCTTAAAGTGAAACAATAAAAATGAAATATTCCTTTAAATATCGTGCCTGGGGTGTCTGTCTATAGTATGCCTGTAAAGTGGCGCATGTTTCCCGTGTTTAGAACAGTACCACAGCAAAATGACATTTCTAAAGGAAAAATTGTCATTTAAAACTGATCACGGCTTTAATGAATTGTCGGGGCTCGGCAATATAGATAAAAGTCATTGAAAAAAAGAGCATGGGATCCCTTCCCCAGGCCACATGCCCTCAACATGCGGAGGATGCTTTGGGGTAGCACCTTGCCGGTGGTTGTGGGGGTCTGCGGGTGAGGAACTTATCAGAATCTGGAAGCCCCCTTTAACAAGGGGACCCCCAGATCCCGCCCCCTCCATGTGAAATGGTAAGGGTACAATGTACCCTTACCATTTCACAAAAAAAGTGACAAAATGTTAAAAAAAAAACAAGACACAGCTTGGGACAAATCCTTTATTAAAAAATAAAAAAATAAAAATGTCCCACAAAGTCCATTCATCTTCTTCTATGGCTCTGCCGACAGACCGAAAAAGAAAAAAAAAAAAAAAACGCCACCGATCCGCCTCCATGGGAGGCACCCACCGTATGACACTTCAGCGCCATTGACAGTTCTTATATAACTTCGGGGTTCCCCTTAATATTCATACCAGACCCGATGGGCCTGGTAATGGACTAGGGGGATTCCATGCTCTTTTTTTCAATGAGTTTTATCTATATTGCCGAGACCCGACAATTCATTACAGCCGCGATCAGTTTCAGTAGAAATGTCATTTTGCTGTGGTACTGTTCTAAACACGGGAAACATGCACCAGTTTACAGGCATACTATAGACACCCCCCAGGCACAATATATAAAGGAATATTTCATTTTTATTGTTTCACTTTAAGCATTAAAAAAATCACTGCTCCCGAAAAAACGTCCATTTTTAAAACATACTTTTGCATTGAAACATATCCTCTGGGGTAGGACCCGGGTCTCCAAACACATTTTTTATGACAATAACTTGCATATAAGCCTTTAAAATGAGCACTGTTGATTTTTCATGTTAGTGTCCCATAGACTTTAATGGTGTTCCGTCAGCTTTCGAATTTGCCACAAACATTGCATATTGTTCGCTGTTCGGCAAACAGGCGAACACCCGATGTTCGAGTCGAACTTATGTTCGAGTCGAACATAGAGCTCATCCCTAATTACAACATCTCATTTCTTGAGGCCCTAAAATCCCAGGACAGTACAAATAGCCCCCAAATTACCCCTTTTTGGAAAATTATGAGGGGATCCTTCCATTCCTGTGCCCCAGTTCACAGATCTGTACACCTACTCTGTCCATTTTGAGTAGTTCCCACTGACCCTGCGCACAGTATCTGGATCTGAACACTTGCCGTGACCATCATGATGGGTTCTCATGATCCTGCACTGAGTTTCTGGATCTTCACACCTGCTGTTCTCATTATGAGGCGTTCCCACCATCCCTGTTCTAAATTCCTGGCTTTGCCCCAAGAGGAGCATTGGAAGAAATTCAGGAAATGAAGATCACACCATTGGACTCCCCAATTTAAATATGCATTTGGGTTAACAGTTCCTCAAAAATTCCAGGTTGACCATCAGATTCTGCATAGTTGCATATGCATAGTTCACACAAGTTTGACCCTTTTAGTGAGATGGTAATAAAGAGAAAACACACATATATCATGATATGATGCTGGATGACATTTTATTACTCTTATTAGCTATGTGGTCATCTGCACTGTAAATTCCACCTGGACACCAAGGGCTCAGGATGATAGTGTTGGTCCGTCATCGATGGTCTTGTGATGTGTCACACTCCACTGTAGCCTCATTCTGTGAAGGCTAAAGAATCACATACAATAATCAACAGACAAAAAAACAGAAGTGTTATCAGCAATTGTGAATGTAATAAAGCCTGAAATTTTTGATGATTTGTGTATTTTTCAATATGGCGGAGATCTGAAACTCTGTCAGCTATAAAGTATCTATAGAACATATAGTATTTATTGTACTCATTCTAATGTGCGGGTAATGAAATAGTTTCAAAGCTCCGGGGCAGGGACTGTACAGAAGAAACTACTTATCCGTGGTGGGACCTTCCTCCTTTTGTTTCTTACTTAAAAGGACATTTCATTTAGTAAGCATTTAGCTATAGTACACTTTCAGACTTCCAGCTTTCCACTATATCCTGTAGTGCTATCAGCAAGAACGACTTCAGGGGACCCAGGAAATCAACACTCACAAAAAGTATTGGTTTCCTAGAGAACTTCTGTGGACCATTTCTTAGGATCAGAGCGGTGTTTAGCAGCACGGGTGACAGGAGAGGTAACTATGTACACTCTTCTTGAGCAGATAGACCTTTCCTTGGAAAGTGATTTTATAGCAATAGGTTCCTCCCCACTCTCCCACCATCCGAAAGTGAAAGTCAAGCCGCCCCGGAGCCGAATCTGAGAACCAGGAAGTGTTGGGAGCCACCAGCGCAGCTGGGAACATCAGCTGCCTCTCCACCTGCAAGCCAACCGCCTTCCCCCAGGAATGGATGAACTTCTGATACCATTTCACATGTGCTGTAATCTCTACAATCTTGTGTGTTTAAAATTGTCTGTCCTATATTAAAATGTTTTTATCATGCTGCACTAAGATGGCGCTGCTCTCTTCTTTGTTTTTTACTGTCTACAGAGCTCCTTTTAAGTAGCAACCTCCAGCAGGAAGGTCCCACCCCCAAGCAGTGATTTATTCTGTAGAGGCCCTGCCCCTGAGTTTTTACCCGTGCTAAGCTCTCAGTATTGCAGGACTCTCCATGCTTCATGAAGCTTTTGGACTTAGCAGCTCATTATCTTTTTCTAGATGAGTGTTTGAAATTAATGACCACTTATGTGGTTGAGCCTTCCATCTTCTGGTCATATTTTATCTTCTGGGCATATCACATTCCCCAATTGGTGAGCAGTACAGCATGGTGGTGTGCCTGTTCCATCCATAAAGTGCTGCTCCAATCGAGCACTATTAAAATAATGCAACTACGGGTTATAATGATGCTGGTGGAGTACTATTGAGATGCTGCCCAAATATTACATAGCTTTGGCCACTAGGAGCAGATTTATAATCCCTGCACCACTAGGCCAATTATCCTAAACTATAAAATGGAATAACACATGTATATGAGCTGTTGGTGCTGCACACCCCATTTGTTAAATTTATACAGGTTCATATATTAAAAATGTCCATTTTGTATAACTATCCTGCCCTACCCCCACTCCTACTGCAGTTGACTGACCAGCCTTGGTATAACACAAAAAAAAACAGTTAACAGAGCCAAACCGGACACAGCAGGGCTGGGGTCAGAGAAATTGTAAGAGGTACCAGTAAAATTACCATGTCAAAATCAGCTACAAAATCATTGTTTTGGGAAAAATTACCTTTTAGAAACTCTTTCCATGTTGCAATGCAAAGAGTTCTTCATTTCCTGATTTTGTACTCCTTATATATTGTATTGTTATTTAAGATTTATTTCTCAACAAAATGAACAAAATATATATAAAAAAAATTGAATGCAACAATATCCACTAGCTGACCAGCTGCAGAACATGTACATCATTTTGGCCACATGGGTTTAGGAGGGCGCTGTGCTCCACCGGACACAGCAAATTGCAGATTCTGGTACCTGGCCGTCTTTGGCGACCAGGGGATCATGTGATCGCATACCAATGTCAACAAAGCTGTTGCTTTGATTGGCCCAAAAGCTATCACATGGTACATGGGCCAATCACAGTACCATGTGTTTAGTTGTAGCCAATTACAGATCACTAATAATCACAGCTGTCATGAATAGTTAACCCATTTATGACAGTTGAAAATGTTGCTGTTACAATGATCTCCACTGTAACAGCAAAGTATAACCCTCCCCAGAGTAGTATTGTGTTACTATGGTGACACAGAACTACTCTGACAAAATGATGTGACTTTTTTAAAAAAAAATGAAAAGAATGTTACAAAATTTAAAAAAGTTTAAAAAATGTAATAAAAAATGATTGTTTTTTCGTTTTTTTTTTTACATACTGTCACCAGTCAGTGTCTCTGATCCTCACCACACCAGTCATATGATGACACTGTACTACATTGATGACAGCATGTGAAAAAAAATTATAAAAAAAAAAATCAATTTCTTTATTTTCAAAAAAGTTGAGACAAAAAATGACAACTGCAAGAAACTCGTCATGCCTCTTACTAAATGTATCAGACTGTCTACATTCCAAAAAGGGTCGTTTTGGGTGTGTTTGTGCTGTCCTGGCATTTTTGGGCCTCAAGAATTGAGATCAATTTTCAAATACATATACCATAGTTTGTAGACTCTATAACTTTCACACAAACCAATTAATATACAGCAATTGGGATTTTTTTTTTACCAAAAACATGTAGCAGAATACATTTTGGCCTAAATTTATGACAAAACTGTATTTTATTAGATTTTTTTATATCATAAAGTCAAAAAATATTGTTTTGTTTTTTAAAAAAATCTGTCTTTTTTCTTTCTTTTATATAATAAAAAATAAAAACCCAGTGGTGATCAAATACCACCAAAAGAAAGCTCTATTTGTGTGAAGAAAATGATACAAATTAAATTTAGGTACAGTATTGCATGGTCACGCAATTATCAGTTAAAGCAGTGCAGTGCTAAATTATTATTATTATACAGGATTTATATAGCGCCAACAGTTTACGTAGCGCTTTACAACTTGAGTGTAGACAGTACAAATACAATACACTTTAATACAGTAGGAATCAGAGAGCCCTGCTCCTTAGAGCTTACAATCTAAGAGGGAAGGTCAAGAGATACAAGAGGTAATAACTGTGGGTGATGTGCTGATTGAGAAGACAAATGTACAGTTGTTAGGTGGGGGCCAGATAGGCTTCTCTGAAGAGATGAGTTTTCAGGGATTGTCTGAAAATGGATAAAGTAGGAGAAAATCGGACGGATTGGGGTAGAGCATTCCAGAAGATGGGGGAGGCTCTGGAGAAGTCCTGAAGGTGAGCATGGGATGAGGTGACAAGGGAGTTTGAGAGCAGGAGGTCTTGGGAGGAGCGAAGAGAACGATTAGGTTGGTATTTTGAGACTAGGTTAGAGATGTAGCTGGGGGCCAGGTTGTGGATGGCTTTGTAAGTTATAGTTAGTATCTTGAATTTAATTCGGTGACTGAGTGGCAGCCAATGAAGGGATTGGCAGAGGGGTGTAGTAGACACTGAGCGGTTTGTGAGGTGGATGAGCCTGGCAGCAGCATTCATGATGGACTGAAGTGGTGCAGTGCTAGATGAGGAAAAATGCTCATATCATGAAGAAGGTAAAATCTTCTGGAGCTCAAGTGGTTATACAAATAATGTAAATATTATTACAGTTTTTGTATATGGAGGATATCCAATGTTATACTCAATGTTATTTTATTATGGGTTAGGGCTGTGTTATACATCTATGAATTCAACCTACTGGACATCTATACAATTATATATATTTTCCAGTGGTGAGTCTATTTTTAAAGAGTGTTGTGGTCGTATTAGTGTTTCTCAATGTCCAACATCATATTCCCTTTTAGCTCCGGAAGGTTTTACCCGCTTTATAACCATGACTATTTAGCACTGCACTACTTTAACTGGTAATTGCACAGCCATTCAACACTATACTCAAATGAAATTTAGAATTTTTTTTTGCACACAAATAAAGCTTTCTTCTGATGGTATTTGATCACCATTTGTTTTAATCAAACAAACAGAAAAAAACAAAGCTTTGAAAAAAAAAACAATATTTTTACTTTTTGCTATAAAACATATTCCATAAAAGAATTAAAAAAAATCACATTTCTTTTTAAATTTAGGACAAAATATATTCTACTACATGTATTTTTTTTTTTTAACACTAGTAATGGCGGTGATCCCTGACTTATAGTGGGACTGTGATAGTACGGTGGGAAATCTGACACTAACTGACACTGGTCAGGAGGTAGACTAACTGACTATCTAACATCTCCAGTCACACTAATGCAGTAATCAGTGATCATACTATACACTGTCACTGTACTAATGACACTGGCTGGGAAGGCGTTAACATCTCGGGGTAATCAAGGGGGTAATTGTATGCCTAACAAGTGTTAATGTGGGTAACGTGGAGTGCTTTTTACTAAAAATCAGCTTGTTCCTGCTCGCTCCTTTTTTTTCCGACCGAAAAATTGAGAACATGCTCTCAATCTTTTGCTGGCTGGAATTTGGCCATCAAAAGTCTGATGGAGCATACACACGGTCGCATTCTCCGACCAAAAGCTCTCATCGGTCTTGCTGGCCGAATTTCCGATCGTGTGTACGCGGCATAACACAAAATTAGCAGAAGGAGCCCAAAGTGTGGCGCTAAAGAGCTGAAAAACAACGTAGTATGTCCAGTATGTCACTACGTTCAAAATTGTTGGCCAACATCCGTGTGGCCATGTGTATGCAAGACAAGTTGGAGCCAACACCCTTCGGACAAAATTCCACTGATTTGGTGGCTAACAATCCGATCGTGTGTACGAGGCAGAAGGAGCTAGCTAAAGCTAATTAAACCCTTAACAACTATTCCCCCCTTCCCCCTTTCTATCTTCCCAAATGACTTTAATTCATTTCTCCAATAGAGTAAAACTTCAACTAAATCTCCCAATTTTTGCTGAAATGTCTCCAGCATGAACTGCTAGCTTTGCTCATATATATTTATTACTAAATATGATGTATAAACAAAGAAAATATCTGGAACCACTTTCATTCAGGATCAACACATTCAATCCTACATTCAACTTGGCAGCACTTCTGCCTGTCTGGACAGGATTCATCTCCTTGGCACCCTCTTTGTAATATTCTGCATGGTGCAAAGGTTTCAGAATATTTACATTTTCCTTCTTTATCTGCACACAAAGGAAATGTTTTGATGTTCAACGCTTATCTCCAATTATATAGGAATACATTGTGTATAACAGTTATATCATTCAAGATTTGAGCACTTCATGCAATTGTATAGAGAATTTCATTATTCCCTTAAGACAGAACACAACCAAAAAAATCACCTGAACATGATGTGCTAACATTCAAAAACACGCACTGTAAAAGCTCCTTCAACACAGTATACATTATATGTCCCAAAGCTTGGGGACACCTGACCATCATACCGATAGTATATTTGGTTTCACTCCCTTGTTATCTCTCTCCTCAACTATTGAAACTCCAACCTCGATGACCTACTTTACCTCTACACAGGCTATTGCCCCTTCAGTCTATCATGAATGGTTCTGCCAGACTCATTTACCTACTGTACTGGTTTTATATTTGGGCAGCTTCCAGGTTTATCTGTGAAGAAGACAGAGACGGGCAGTCAGTAACGTTCTCCAGCTGCACATGTTTCTATCCAAATGTTATAGTGGCTGTGTGATAACGGAAATATGACATCTGTAGTTGCAGAAAGGGGTGCCAATGCTGCCCCCCTCCTCAAACACGTTTATCCTTTAACCACTTGCCGACCGCCTAACGCAGATATACTGCGGCAGAATGGCACGGGCAGGCAGAATCACGTACCCATACGTGATCTGCCTCCCGCGGGCGGGGGGTCGGATCGGACCCCCCCCGGTGCCAGCGGCGGTCGGCATTTGACTGGGAGTGTTGAGAGGCGAGAGGGAGACCATCCGATCGTGGCCCCCCCCTCGCGATCGCTCCCATCGGAATCCTCCCCTGCCTGTGTGTAGTACACACAGGCAGAGGATGTGATGTCATCAATCCTTGGCTCTGCAGTTTCCGTTCCGGCGCCGAGGAGAGAAGACAAGTGAGTGCACCAACACACACAGTAGAACATGCCAGGCACATAAAACACCCCCGACCGCCCCCCGATCTCCCCCCGATCCCCCCCAATCATCCCCCCCCGTCACAAACTGACACCAAGCAGTATTTTTTTGTTTTGTTTTTTGTTTTTTCTGATTACTGCATGGTGTCAGTTTGTGACAGTTAGAAGTGGTAGGGCAGTGAGTATTAGCCCCCTGTAGGTCTAGGGTACCCCCCTAACCCCCCTAATAAAGTTTTAACCCCTTGATCACCCCCTGTCACCAGTGTCACTAAGCGATCATTTTTCTGATCGCTGTATTAGTGTCGCTGGTGACGCTAGTTAGGGAGGTAAATATTGAGGTTCGCCGTCAGCGTTTTATAGCGACAGGGACCCCCATATACTACCTAATAAATGTTTTAACCCCTTGATTGCCCCCTAGTTAACCCTTTCACCACTGATCACCATATAACTGTTATTGTTGACGCTGGTTAGTTCGTTTATTTTTTATAGTGTCAGGGCACCCGCCGTTTATTACCGAATAAAGGTTTAGCCCCCTGATCGCTCGGCGGTGATATGCGTCGCCCCAGGCAGCATCAGATTAGCGCCAGTACCGCTAACACCCACGCACGCAGCATACGCCTCCCTTAGTGGTATAGTATCTGTACGGATCAATATCTGATCTGATCAGATCTATACTAGCGTCCCCAGCAGTTTAGGGTTCCCAAAAAAGCAGTGTTAGCGGGATCAGCCCAGGTACCTGCTAGCACCTGCGTTTTGCCCCTCCGCCCGGCCCAGCCCACCCAAGTGCAGTATTGATCGATCACTGTCACTTACAGAACACTAAACGCATAACTGCAGCGTTCACAGAGTCAGGCCTGATCCCTGCGATTGCTAACAGTTTTTTTGGTAGCGTTTTGGTGAACTGGCAAGCACCTGCCCCAGGCAGCGTCAGGTTAGCGTCAGTACCGCTAACACCCACGCACGCACCGTACACCTTCCTTAGTGGTATAGTATCTGAACGGATCAATATCTGATCCGATCAGATCTATACTAGCGTCCCCAGCAGTTTAGGGTTCCCACAAACGCAGTGTTAGCGGGATCAGCCCAGATACCTGCTAGCACCTGCGTTTTGCCCCTCCGCCCGGCCCAGCCCAGCCCACCCAAGTGCAGTATCGATCGATCACTGTCACTTACAAAACACTAAACGCATAACTGCAGCGTTCGCAGAGTCAGGCCTGATCCCTGTGATCGCTAACAGCTTTTTTGGTAGCGTTTTGGTGAACTGGCAAGCATCAGCGGCCTAGTACACCCCGGTCGTAGTCAAACCCGCACTGCAGTAACACTTGGTGATGTGGCGAGTCCCATAAGTGCAGTTCAAGCTGGTGAGGTGGCAAGCACAAGTAGTGTCCCGCTGCCACCAAAAAGACAAACACAGGCCCGTCGTGCCCATAGTGCCCTTCCTGCTGCATTCACCAATCCTAATTGGGAATTCACCACTTCTGCAGCGCCCGTACTTCCCCCATTCACATCCCCAACCAAATGCAGTCAGCTGCATGAGAGGCATTTTCTTTATGTCCTCCCGAGTACCCCTACCCAACGTACCCCCCCCCCAAAAAAGATGTCGTGTCTGCAGCAAGTGCGGATATAGGCGTGACACCCGATATTATTGTCCCTCCTGTCCTGACAATCCTGGTCTTTGCATTGGTGAATGTTTTGAACGCTACCATACACTAGTTGAGTATTGGCGTAGGGTACAGCATTGCACAGACTAGGCACACTTTCACAGGGTCTCCCAAGATGCCATCGCATTTTGAGAGACCCGAACCTGGAACCGGTTACAGTTATAAAAGTTACAGTTATAAAAAAAAGTGTAAAAAAAAAAAAAAAAAAACACATACAAAAATATAAAATAAAAAAAAAGTTGTTGTTTTATTGTTCTCTCTCTCTCTCTCTATTCTCTCTATTGTTCTGCTCTTTTTTACTGTATTCTATTCTGCAATGTTTTATTGTTATTATGTTTTATCATGTTTGCTTTTCAGGTATGCAATTTTTTATACTTTACCGTTTACTGTGCTTTATTGTTAACCATTTTTTTTGTATTCAGGTACGCCATTCACGATTTTGAATGGTTATGCCAGAATGATGCCTGCAGGTTTAGGTATCATCTTGGTATCATTCTTTTCAGCCAGCGGTCGGCTTTCATGTAAAAGCAATCCTAGCGGCTAATTAGCCTCTAGACTTCTTTTACAAGCCGTGGGAGGGAATGCCCCCCCCCAACGTCTTCCGTGTTTTTCTCTGGCTCTCCTGTCTCAACAGGGAACCTGAAAATGCAGCCGGTGATTCAGCCAGCTGACCATAGAGCTGATCAGAGACCAGAGTGGCTCCAAACATCTCTATGGCCTAAGAAACCGGAAGCTACGAGCATTTTATGACTTAGATTTCGCCGGATGTAAACAGCGCCATTGGGAAATTGGGAAAGCATTTTATCACACCAATCTTGGTGTGGTCAGATGCTTTGAGGGCAGAGGAGAAATCTAGGGTCTAATAGACCCCAATTTTTTCAAAAAAGAGTACCTATCACTACCTACCTTTTTACAGTTTAAAAATAAGATAAAAAAAAAATAATAATAAAGAAAAAAAAAAAAAAAAAAAAGCACCCCTGTCCCCCCTGCTCTCGCGCTAAGGCAAACGCAAGCGTCGGTCTGGCGTCAAATGTAAACAGCAATTGCACCATGCATGTGAGGTATCACCGCGAAGGTCAGATCGAGGGCAGTAATTTTAGCAGTAGACCTCCTCTGTAAATCTAAAGTGGTAACCCGTAAAGGCTTTTAAAGGCTTTTAAAAATGTATTTAGTTTGTCGCCACTGCACGTTTGTGCGCAATTTTAAAGCATGTCATGTTTGGTATCCATGTACTCGGCCTAAGATCATCTTTTTTATTTCATCAAACATTTGGGCAATATAATGTGTTTTAGTGCATTAAAATTTTAAAAAGTGTGTTTTTTCCCCAAAAAATGCGTTTGAAAAATCGCTGCGCAAATACTGTGTGGAAAAAAAAATGAAACACCCACCATTTTATTCTGTAGGGCATTTGCTTTAAAAAAAATATATAATGTGTGGGGGTTCAAAGTAATTTTCTTGCAAAAAAAAAATATTTTTTTATGTAATCAAAAAGTGTCAGAAAGGGCTTTGTCTTCAAGTGGTTAGAAGAGTGGGTGATGTGTGACATAAGCTTCTAAATGTTGTGCATACAATGCCAGGACAGTTCAAAACACCCCAAATGACCCCATTTTGGAAAGTAGACACCCCAAGCTATTTGCTGAGAGGCATGTTGAGTCCATGGAATATTTTATATTGTGACACAAGTTGCGGGAAAGAGACAATTTTTTTTTTTTTTTTTTGCGCAAAGTTGTCACTAAATGATATATTGCTCAAACATGCCATGGGAATATGTGAAAATACACCCCAAAATACATTCTGTTGCTTCTCCTGAGTACGGGGATACCACATGTGTGAGACTTTTTGGGAGCCTAGCCGTGTACGGGACCCCAAAAACCAAGCACCGCCTTCAGGCTTTCTAAGGCCGTAAATTTTTGATTTCACTCTTCACTGCCTATCACAGTTTCGGAGGCCATGGAATGCCCAGGTGGCAAAAAACCCCCCCAAATGACCCCATTTTGGAAAGTAGACACCCCAAGCTATTTGCTGAGAGGTATAGTGAGTATTTTGCAGACCTCACTTTTTGTCACAAAGTTTTGAAAATTGAAAAAAGAAAAAAAAAATTTTTTTTTCTCGTCTTTCTTTATTTTCAAAAACAAATGAGAGCTGCAAAATACTCACCATGCCTCTCAGCAAATAGCTTGGGGTGTCTACTTTCCAAAATGGGGTCATTTGGGGGGGGGGTTTCCATGGCCTCCGAAACTGTGATAGGCAGTGAAGAGTGAAATCAAAAATTTACACCCTTAGAAATCCTGAAGGCGGTGATTGGTTTTCGGGGCCCCGTACGCGGCTAGGCTCCCAAAAAGTCCCACACATGTGGTATCCCCGTACTCAGGAGAAGTAGCTAAATGTATTTTGGGGTGCAATTCCACATATGCCCATGGCCTGTGTAAGCAATATATCATTTAGTGACAACTTTGTGCAAAAAAAAAAAAAAAAATTGTCACTTTCCCTCAACTTGTGTCAAAATATAAAACATTCCATGGACTCAACATGCCTCAAAGCAAATAGCTTGGGGTGTCTACTTTCCAAAATGGGGTCATTTGGGGGGGGTTTATGCCATCTGGGCATTTTATGGCCTTCAAAACTGTGATAGGTAGTGAGGAGTAAAATCAAAAATGTACGCCCTTAGAAATCCTGAAGGCAGTGATTGGATTTCGGGGCCCCGTACGCGGCTAGGCTCCCAAAAAGTCCCACACATGTGGTATCCCCATACTCAGGAGAAGCAGCTAAATGTATTTTGGGGTGCAATTCCACATATGCCCATGGCCTGTGTGAGCAATATATCATTTAGTGACAACTTTTTGTAATTTTTTTTTTTTTTTGTCATTATTCAATCACTTGGGACAAAAAAAATGAATATTCAATGGGCTCAACATGCCTCTCAGCAATTTCCTTGGGGTGTCTACTTTCCAAAATGGGGTCATTTGGGGGGGTTTTGTACTGCCCTGCCATTTTAGCACCTCAAGAAACGACATAGGCAGTCATAAATTAAAGGCTGTGTAAATTCCAGAAAATGTACCCTAGTTTGTAGGCGCTATAACTTTTGCGCAAACCAATAAATATACACTTATTGACATTTTTTTTTACCAAAGACATGTGGCCGAATACATTTTGGCCTAAATGTATGACTAAAATTGAGATTATTGGATTTTTTTTAGAACAAAAAGTAGAAAATATCATTTTTTTTCAAAATTTTCGGTCTTTTTCCGTGTATAGCGCAAAAAATAAAAATGGCAGAGGTGATCAAATACCATCAAAAGAAATCTCTATTTGTGGGAAGAAAAGGATGCAAATTTCGTTTGGGTACAGCATTGCATGTCCGCGCAATTAGCAGTTAAAGCGACGCAGTGCCAAATTGTAAAAAGTGCTCTGGTCAGGAAGGGGGTAAATCCTTCCGGGGCTGAAGTGGTTAAGTGTATATGTGGAAGTCCATGTACCATCTAAAAACAGGACTAGGTTGTAGGAAACAGGGTTTGGACACATAGAATTAAAGCAGTTTGTAGAGCCAACCTTGCAGGACATACACGTGGCAACTTTCAGTCAACTTTTCCATAATTTTTGATTTACTGGGAATCAAACATACGACCTGAGGAGGTTGTCTGAAACCAACTACCCTACCACCCATGTGTTTGATCAATCAATACAAACTGCTTCAACATAGGTTATTGAAAATTCAATTGAAACAAAAAAATAATATATAATAATTTAGCTTAAAAGTGATCAGATTTCTCCAGCAGATTCAGATGCAGTAGTATCAATCCCCTGTGGGTATGCTTGTCTGTTTCTTGACCTGCCAGGCTGCATAATAAGGGTCTGGTATTGCTTTTCGTGGGACCGCATGCTTTTTTGTTGTTGTTTTTATGTGGGTTTGAAAGCAACAATATCCACTAGCCGATCAGCCGCAGTACATGTACATCATTTTACCCGCATAGGTCTAGGAGGGCGCTGTGCTCTACCGGACACAGTGAATTGCGGATCCCGATAGCTGGCCGCCTGATCACAATGTCAACAAAGCTGTTGCTTTGATTGGCCCAAAAGTTATCACATGGTACATGGGCCAACCACAGAATCCTGTACCATGTGATTAGCTGTAGCCAAATACAGATCACTAATAATCACAGCTGTCATGAATAATTAACCCATTTATGACAGTTGAAAATGTTGCTGTTACAATGATCTCCACTGTAATAGCAAAGTGTAACCCCCCCCCCCCCTCGAGTAGTACTGTGTTACTATGGTGACACAGAACTACTCTGATAAAATTATGTGACTTTTAAAAAAAAATGCAAAGAATGTTATAAAATTAAAAAAAGTTTAAAAAATGTAATAAAAAATGATTTCATTTTTTTTGTTTTTTTTTTACATACTGTCATCAGTCAGTGTCCCTGATCCTCACCACACCAGTCATATGATGACACTGTACTGCACCGAAGACAGTAAGTGAAAAAAAATTATAAAAAAAAACATATTCAATTTCTTTATTTAAAAAAAAGTTGTGACAAAAAATGACAACTGCAAGAAACTCGCCATGCCTTTTACTAAATGTCTCAGACTGACTACATTCCAAAAAGGGTCATTTTGGGTGTGTTTGTGCTGTCCTGGCATTTTTGAGCCTCAAGAATTAAGATCAATTTTCAAATACATATACCATAGTTTGTAGACTCTATAACTTTCACACAAACCAATTGATATTCAGTTATTGGGATTTTTTTACCAAAAACATGTAGCAGAATACATTTTGCCCTAAATCTATGACAAAACTGTATTTTATTAGAATTTTTTATATCAGAAAATCAAAAAATATTGTTTTGTTTTTAAAAAAAAATTCTCTTTTTCTTTCTTTTATATAATAAAAAATAAAAACCCAGTGGTGATCAAATACCACCAAAAGAAAGCTCTATTTGTGTGAAGAAAATGATACAAATTAAATTTGGGTACAGTATTGCATGGTCATGCAATTATCAGTTAAAGCAGCGCAGTGCTAAATAAGGAAAAATGCTCTTATCGTGAAGAAGGTAAAATCTTCCGGAGCTCAAGTGGTTATACAAATAATGTAAATATTATTATAGTTTTTGTATATGGAGGATGTCCAATTTTATACTCAATGTTATTTTATTATGGGTTAGGGCTGTGTTATACATCTATGAATTCAACCTACTGGACATCTATACAATTATACATATTTTCCAGTGGTGGGTCTATTTTTAAAGATTGTTCTGGTCGTATTAGTGTTCCTCAATGTCCATCATCATATTCCCTTTTATCTCCGGAAGGTTTTACCCGCTTCATAACCATGACTATTTAGCACTGAGCTACTTTAACTGGTAATTGCACAGCCATTCAACACTATACTCAAATGAAATTTAGATATTTTTTTTTGCACACAAATAAAGCTTTCTTCTGATGGTATTTGATCACCATTTGTTTTAATCAAACAAACAGAAAAAAACAAAACAATAATTTTACTTTTTGCTATAAAACATTCAATAAAAGAATAAAAAAAAATCTAATTTCTTTATAAATTTAGGACAAAATATATTCTACTACATGTTTTTTTTTTAATACTAGTAATGGCAGTGATCCCTGACTTATAGTGGGACTGTGATAGTACGTTGGGCAATCTGACACTAACTGACACTGGTCAGGAGGTAGACTACCTGACTAACTAACATCTCCAGTCACATTAACACAGTAATCAGTGATCATACTATACACTGTCACTGTACTAATGACACTGGCTGGGAAGGCGTTAACATCTCGGGGTAATCAAGGGGGTAAGTGTGTGCCTAACAAGTGTTAATGTGGGTAACGTGGAGTGCTTTTTACTAAAAATCAGCTTGTTCCTGCTCGCTCCTTTGCAGTGAGAAGAAACAGAGAGCTTGTTCCCTCTGTACAGAGCCCTGAGTGTTTGTCAACACAGGGCTATGGGCTGTGAGGGGACACAGCCGATCAGCAGGTCTGAGCCTGCTGATCTGAGCCCTCTGTGTGACCATTACGTCCTCCAGGAAATCCATACCAAACTCTTGTGTACAGACTGAACCTTGAGCTCATCCCTAGTCACAATAATCATATTGCTCAACTGATGGACATCTTCGAGGTATGTGGTTAGGAGCACCTAGTATAACCTCTTGCTTGAAATTAATTTAAAATATTTATATGGAAAGAACATTTATATCACCAACTTGTTTGGGCTTGATCTAACCGACTGGTCACATTAACAATAGGACGAGCTAGCCAAAATTCATCCTCAATTTATTTAATCAAGATTGTATTATGAGTTCAAGCCCGGAGGAAGAGGAAGCACTTTGCCCCTGAAATGTGTTGGCTTTATCTGATGCTCTTAACAAATATACATTTTAAATACAATACAAATTTCAAGAAAGATGAAAGCCTGTACTAGATACTCCTAACCACATATCAAGAACTCAACAAATAAAGCTGACGAGTTGGCCATGGCTGGAAAGCTAGTTTCTAAAGAACAATGTGTCCAATCTCCTCTCCATCACTAACCCACTTAGCGGCAAAAGCTACTTGAAGCAGGATAATCCCCAAGAGGATGAAGAGGGCCCCGACAGTGGACGGTCTCATGGCTGCTTACCTGAGTGAATATCTGTGTCATAGCTCCACCTTTGGTATTTATATCAGAAAGTCTACTGGGAGGAAAAAATCAGGACAGGAATGGAAACTGGGTTGCTTTCTTTAGTCTGCAATTTTTTTAAATATTTTGAGGCATAGAGCGTGCATATTTACATATTTATCATTTATTTTTCCTAGCAGCCATGCCAGCTCTTTTATATTAGATTTTACTTATTTTATGGCTTTCCACTCCCATTCCCCAGGCCAAAAATAATTAAAGGATTGGTGCTGGTATATTTGGCAGAGGTGTTATTATTACCACATACGTTTGTGTCATTCCTGGTTTCACCTATTATTAAATCCAATGATAACATCACTCTCCTGTAAAAGATTAACCAGTGGTGGGGTATAAACTATTATGGAGTCCAGGTGTGAAGGAGACATCCCTCAGAAGACGTTCTATAGGACAAAACACACAAGGCTGGAGCTACACTGTGACATCATCAAGCTGGCTTGGATGGCCAGGGGTTATTGGTTTTAATGCTTGATGTTAACCTTCACTTGACGTGACTATTTTTTTTTTTTTAATAAAACGATCTGAAAACTGCTATACTATGTGGATTCTTATTCTTTCTTCTCCAGCATATGAGATCCGCTTCTAGTGCATGTGGCCACTTAGGAGAAACACAAGGGAGAGAGCAATTCATCCCTCTTTGGGCAGCGTAAAGCCATATTAGACTTTGTATTGCTGGTTAATGTACTGGCAAGCTGATTGATGTGGTGGTGGCCAGGAGCACTGGAACTGATGAAAGCGGTGAAAGGAATATAAATTTCAAAGTGGATTTTTGGAATGTTTATTTATTATGAACTTTTTCTATAATTCACAGGGGAATTGCTAAAATGATCTCTTAGATTTTTTTTTTTTTATGGATTTTTAACAGTGCAACACATTGCTTGCTTATACTGAGGGTGGATCTTGGGGTATTCAGATATTAATGAGTACTGCTGTCATCACTATACGTCCACTTTTTTTTTGTTTGATTATTATTGATTTGTGCTTAGTGCAGTTTATATTTGATGTTAGGAATAGGAACTGGTTTGGTTTCTTATGCCCCGTACACACGGTCGTGTGAATGTATTGGGGTTTAATTCCACATATAACCATGTCATGTTTGAGCAATATATCATTTAGTGACAACTTTGTGTAAAAAAAAAATTACATTTTCCCAAAGCTTGTGGCAAAATATCAAATATTCCGTGGACTCAACGTGCCTCTCAGCAAATAGCTTGAAATGTCTTCTTTCCAAAATGGGGTCATTTGGGGGAGTTTTGTGCTATCTTGACATTTCAGGGCCTTCGAAACTGTGATAGGTAATAAGGAAGTGAAATCACCATTTTACACCCTTGGAAAGCCTGAAGGCGGTGATTGGCTTTCGGGGTCCTGTACACGGCTAGGCTCCCAAAAAGTCTCACACATGTGGTATCCCCGTACTCAGGAGAAGCAGCAGAATGTATTATGGGGTGTAATTTCACAACTTTGTGCAACAAAAAATTTTTTTTCATTTTGCCTCAACTTGTGGAAAATATAAAATATTCCATGGACTCAACATGCCTCTCATCAAATAGCTCAGACCGAGCGCTTCCATCTCGTACTTGCTTCAGAGCATGCGTCATTTTTGGTATGTCGGAACAGCATACAAACAAGCGGTTTTCCCGATAGGAATTTATCTAAGTCCATCTGAATTTTCCACGAAAGTCCGATGGGGCATACACACGGTCAGAATATACGATGAAAAGCTACCATTGGACTTTTTCTGTTGGAAATTTCGACCGTGTGTACGCGGCATAAGAAATTCTGAAGGCGGTGATTGGTTTTCAGGGTCCTGTACACGGCTAGGCTCCCAAAAAGTCTCACACATGTGGTATCCCCATACTCAGGAGAAGCAACAGAATGTATTTTGGGGTGTAATTCCACATATAACTATGGCATGTTTGAGCAATAGATCATTTAGTGACAACTTTGTGCAAATAAAAAAAAATTTCTTTTCCCGCAACTTGTGGCTAAATATAAAATATTCCATGGACTCAACATGCCTCTAATCAAATAGCTTGGGGTGTCTTCTTTCCAAAATTGAGTCATTTGGGAGGGGGGTTGTGCTATCTTGGCATTCAAAACTGTGATAGGTATTGAGGAGTGAAATCAAAAATTTACACCCTTAGAAATCCTGAAGGCGGTGATTGGTTTTCGGGGTCCTGTACGCGGCTAGGCTCCCAAAAAGTCTCACACATGAGGTATCCCCATACTCAGGAGAAGCAGTAGAATGTATTTTGGGGTGTAATTCCACATATAACCATGCCATGTGTGAGCAATATATAATTTAGTGACAACTTTTTTTTTTTGTCATCACTTGGGACAAAAAAATTAAATATTCAATAGGCTCAACATGCCTCTCATCAATTTTCTTGGGGTGTCTGTCTACTTCCAAAATGGGGTCATTTTTTGGGGGGAGGTTGTACTGCCTTGCCATTTTAGCACCTCAAGAAATGAGATAGGCAGCCATAAACTAAAAGCTGCGTAAATTCCAGAAAATGTACCCTAGTTTGTAGACACTATAACTTTTGCGCAAAACAAAGACATGTGGCGGAATACATTTTGGCCTAAATGTATGACTAAAATTTAGTTTATTAAAAAATTTTTACAACAAAAAGAAAAATGTTTTGGTCTTTTTCCATTTTTCCATTTATATCGCAAAAAATAGAAATCGCAGAGGCAATCAAATACCATCAAAAGAAAGCTCTATTTGTGGGAAAAAAGGACGCAAATTTTGTTTGGGTACAACATTGCATGACCGCGCAATTACTAGTTAAAACAGCACAGTGCCAAATTGTAAAAAGTCCTCTGACCATTGAACTGCCAAATCCTTCGGGGCTAAATACACTGCCTGCACTGACTGAATATAGAGTCTACACTGAATATATAGGGGGTTGTTTACTAAAGGCAAATCCACTTTGTACTGTACTACAAGTGCTCTTGGAAGTGCAGTCGCTGTAGATCTGGGGGGTCTACACTACACTACACTAGTCTACACTAAATGCATATATATTAGACTATATATTAAATACACTGCCTGCACGCCACTAACTAACCTGTCTGCCTAATCTAGCTCAATCTATCTCTGTCCACACATTATACAAGGTCACTATGTAAGCGGCCTTATATAGTGTGGCGTGCGGACTTTGGGCAATTATGGCTCTCGCAGCAGAGCACACTGTGATTGTCCAAAGCATGCAGGTCATGCTTTGGCCAATGATCAGATGTCAATGCACTGTGATCTCACTGTGCAATATGGGGCATTTTGCTGTGCTCGAATTTTCGGCAAACGCCCCATATGTTCGGTGTGTTTGCGAGAAAATGACTCAACTGGACTCGAACATCGGGCTTATCCCCATGGGGCAGAAAGTGAAGGGAAGTCTCTGCAATGTGACACAGATGGCGGATGGAGTTGGTAAATGTAACTCTTTGAATGAACCAAACAGTCGTAGACCTCCTGTAACGTAAGAATTCTGTTTTGTTGCATGGGAAGATCCCATTGAAGAGCACTTGGGAGTCTGGAATTGTGCAAGAATTTGTGGTGGACTTTGATACAGATCTTGTACTGTGCACTTTTACAACAATCAGATCACAGTTTTTGGGGCTCATTTAAGCTTTTTGGACACTTTGATGTAGCATTTTTATGTATTTATTGGCATTTCCGTATTTTCGTTATTTTAACATTTCTCACATTTGTTTTTTTCTTCATAATTTTTCATAACGTTTCTTGGTTTGGACACATTTATGTTCACAAGTATAGGTAACTCAGTTGGAGTTTTGTACTTTGGGATTGCACCAATATGTTTTAATATATATTAGTAGTGTCACACTTTATTTATGTTAATAATATCTGAATTATCCTTTGCAGTGGAGCTTCTCCCGCAAGGGTTAACTGCGTGTTTAGTTTAGGGGAGAATAAATCCACTTTTATTTACCCGATCCTCCGCATCCACAGTAGACAGTGCCAGTGCCAGTGCTGCAATGGACTGTCCTTTGGCATGTTCATGCCCTGTGCAAGGTTATGGACTCTGTATTTGTCTTGATGACATCAAGAATTTAGACTCCATTGGGCAGAAGGATCCAGGGACTTAACTAGTGCATAGGACATAGAACGGAAGACTTTGAAGATTCCTTTATTGAAAATTATAAAACCAATGGATGCATAGGATACCTGTTGTGCTTATTATGAGGGGTTCCTACCATCTACGTGCAGAGTTCCTAGGTCTGCACACCTGCTGTGCTCATTATGAGGGGATCTCACCATGTCTGGACTAAGTTCCTGGGTATGTACACCTGTTGTGTCCATTATTAGGGGTTTCCACTATCCCTGTGCTGAGTTTATGACTCTGCCCCAGAGGAGGGCTTGAAAGGAGTCAGGGACTGGAGATCTCACAACTGGGCTCCCCAATGAATATGAAGCCATCAGTGATTAAGCCAAACAGGCAGTTTAAGTATTCTTTTGGGTGGACAGTCTCTTAAACATTTCAAGTTGACCATCAGGTTCTGCAAAGCTGCTCATGGTGCTTGAGTAGTTCAGAAGTTTGACCGTTTCAGTGAGATAATTATATAGCTAAAAACACACATCTGGTATAATACTGGATAACACTTTATTATTTATATTAGCTATATGGTCATCTGTGAAAATAAATTCCATGTGGACACCAAGGGCTCAGGATGATAGTGTTGGTCTATCATCAATGTATCTCACTCCACTGTAGGCTTATTCTGTGGATGGTTAAAAAAAATTACATTAAATAATCAAAAAACATAAAAAAGAAGTGTTAGCAATAACTGTACATGTAATAAAGTCTCATAATAATAAATAAATATGTATATTTCACAATATGGCGGAGATCTAAAACTCTGTCAGCTATAAAGAAGAAATTAAAAGAAAATGTGTATGCATACATATAGTACACATAGTATTTATTATACTCATTCTCCTAGGGTGGTAACAGCTGAGCAAAGAGAAATATTTTTGAAACTCAGAGGAGGGGACTGTAGAGATAAACCACTTCTTGTCGATAAGTGTCAGGGCTGGGCTCAGCCCTTCCTTCTCAAAGCTGGCCGCTCAGCTGTCAGCTAATTGCCAGCTCCTATCTCTCCACAGTGACTCACCTGTTGAAGATATCCTGCTCTTCAGTCCTGCCTACCGAGGCCATTCAGTCCAGATAATCTCTGCCTTCGCCTTGGTCACATCTCTAGAGATGCTATCCTGTGTTTCTGTTAACCGCTTCCCGACCAGCGCACACCAATATACATCGGCAGAATGGCGCTGGTGGGCAAAAGGGTGTACAGGTACGTCCCCTTTAAGAAGCAGCGCTGCGGGCGCGCATGCGGCACACGCCCGCTGTGTTCCCCGTGACTGTGACCGCGGGTCCCACGGACTTGATGTCTGCTGGGTGCCCGTGATCGTGTCATGGAGAGGTAGAATGGGGAGATGCTTTTGTAAACAAAGCATTTCCCTGTTCTGCCTAATGGTAGGACAGAGATCACTACTCTCTGTCATCGAGAGCAGTAATCATTGTCATGTCAGTAGTAGCCCCCCCCACAATTAGAATCACTCCCTAGGGCTCACTTAACCCCTTATAGATCCCTGAAAATGAGAGAGGTCTCATAGGGCCTCACCTACAACAATATATAATTGTATGGGACAATGTGAATTTCCACCGTGGAAATCAGGGCCTGGTTCACTGATCATCCAAGGATGGATACGGTGTTCCTACCAACTTACAGTTTTTCTACATTGTTTTGGCTCATTTCTTGAAACAGAAATGACATTCTCAAAACAACATGGACAAATCTCCAAACCACTTGGCAATTGTTCACAACTGAATTGAATTTCTCATTCATTTCATCAAAATTGCAAATGTCTCAGTACATGTCTCAATGACTCAGTACATCTTTCAAATGATTAAGTACAAGTAGCCTACATTTAGCACAATTTCCAAGTGAATAGATCTTGTTGATCTAAACTGATTGTCAATTCTCAGTCTAATGGTTGTTCTCTCCAAAACGTGTCAGCGTCATTTCATTGTTTAAGTCATCACATGCACAATAGTCTGTTCAATTGTCAAAATTATTCAGGAACATAATACCATGAATACCATATATGAATCTCTTGGAACATTTGATAAAATGATTACAGCAATTGACAGTCAGGTGCAACTAGAACTTGACTAACAAAGGAGGAGTTGGAGTTGGTCTCAGATGACCAATCAAACAGTATGTTTAGTTACCTGACAGGTGCTGTCCATGATTGTGAATGCTGCCAAACATGTATATATAGAGCTTGACCATGCAGGACCAGTACAATTTCTGAACATGGAGGCACCTGGCCAAGTAAATGAACAAGGGAAACTGCCTGTTCGAGGAAGAGGAAGAAGAAGAGTAAGAGGAGTAAGGGTGAGTGGTGGTGGAATAGGGGGAAGAGGCTGAAGAGCACGAAGACACTATGCTGTCCCTGATGAAATTCGGGCCACAATTATAGATCATGTCATCAACCATGTCCTCAGGTCGCAGGTCGCCGAGTGCAGTCTAATGTGCCTCGCTCTACAGTCTTCTCTATCATCCAAACCTTTCGCAGGGAAAACAGGTATGTAGTCAGTCAATGATGGAATTATATAATGTATAGGACAGGATACTGTGCATAGAGCAACAAATATGTTTATTTACTCATTTACGTATTCATTTAGTGTGTGTGTGTGATAGGCCTACAGTATTACAGTATCTTACCTCAGTGGGATGTTACGTATGATGCTAACAATGACAAGAAAAATATTGTAGAAAATAAACTATGGAATAGTATGGAGTAGTTTATTTTCTACAATAATGATGATACAGTTTACAGTAGTATTCCAGTCACTGTGCAGTGATGCATTGGAATTGTGGTAAAGTTACTGTAAGTAAAACAACAATACGATTACATTGGTAACTCATTCTGTACAGAATACATAAGGTATAAATTACGAATGGAGTGTTGTCCTTTGAATTCTATGTCTAGGATTGGACGACAACATGGCACGGGTGGCCGAGGAAAACTTCTCAATGAACAACAAGAACAAGAGATCTGTAAAATGGTGTTTGCAAATAATGCCATCACATTGAGACAGATCCGCACTGCAAGACAATGCCATATTCCAAAATGTCAACTCTATAAGCATATCCACAATAGCCCGCATATTGAAGAAGCATCAGATGACAATGAAGCAAATTTACAGGGTACCATTTTAGAGGAAATCTGACAGAGTGAAAGAGCTGCGGTACCAGTATGCACATGTAAGTCAGTCACTGGTTGTCCATCAAGATAACTTTTTTACAATTACCATAAGCAGTGGTTCCCGAAATGTATTGGTTTCAGTACCCACTTTACCTGATTTCTGAATCTAGGTAATCCAGGTGTGAAAGTATTTGATTTACGTATCTGATTTATAAACATTCTGTCTAAAAACTGCAACTTACTGTATGATGCAATTATCATTATAATCCTTATTTTCTTATTTTGAAGAATATAACATATAATACAGTAAGAAAAAAGGTCAAAGAGCTGCAATTACAGTAGTGCCTCCCATGTAAATCTACCTAATACTGTGGGTTTTACTGTAACATTTCAGTAAGTCTACTCATTGATAATTTTTTCCCTCCCCTTTCTGTCAAATACCCCCTGTAGTACCTCTGCATAGGGTACATGTACCCCAGGTTTGGAACCACTGGAATACTGGCCAGTAATATATTGAACTTGTGTAGAACATAGAACATTCCTATGTAACTGTGTGTAACTGTAGTGTATGACTCTTCTGTATGACTGATTTGATGTTTTCTTTTTTTACTCTATTGTTGAGAATAATGGCATTGCAAGGAAACGAGACCTCTCACATACTCGTGTATGTGGATGAGGCTGGCTTCAACCTGGCCAAGGGCCGAAGACGTGGCCGTAATTTTATTGGCCACCGGGCCACGGTGGATGTCCCAGGCCAGCGAGGGGGCAATATAACTGTGCTGCCATTTCTGAGAATGGTGTGGCCACTCACATCCCCAGTCTTGGCCCATAGAATACACAGAAGCTCCTCATCTTCTTGGACCGCCTTCATTTGGATTTGATCCCTGAAAATAAGAGAGGTCTCATAGCACCTCACGAATCACAATATATAATTGTATGGGACTATGTGAATTTCCACAGTGGCCTGCTTATCAGGGCCTGGTCCACTGCTCATCCAAGGATGGATATGGTGTTCCTACCACCTTACTCTCCTTTCCTCAACCCTATTCATGAGTTTTTCTCCGCTTGGAGGTGGAGAGTGTATGAGCATCGGGCTCAAGATCAGAGGTCCTTGCTCCATGCAATGGATGCTGCCCGTGAGGATATTACAGGAGATCAGTGTAGGGGATGGTTGCGACATGCACACCGTTTCTTCCCTCGTTGCATCGCAAGGGAGGATATACGCTGCGATGTTGAGGAGAATCTGTGGCCAGACAGACAGCAGCATGTGGATGGGCAGGATGGTGAGGACGGTGGCCAGTGAAGAGATGTTACAGTAGTTGTGAAACTCCAGCTTTATTTACAGCATTGTAGGCTAAATGTAATTTTCCTTGTTTTATGTTTATGTGTTTATATTTCCGTATATTATGCTGTATACATTTTCTTTTTACTCTGATGTATGGAAGTTACTTTGTGTGTGAATGATAATGGTTACAATACTGTAAAGTAATTTTTCCTTGGCAGTATGAGTGCAATGTGTGATGTCAAACCTTAGAGGCTACTCTTACCCTAAAATCTTTTCTTTTTTTTTCAGTTTTATACACAATTGTATTCAGTTAGCTAGACAAAAACTGTACAGTAACCATTGTCAATGAAGGACTGGGCTAAGACTGAAAGGTGGACATGAGGGATATTTCAATGGTCCTCTGCTATAGAGACAAAACATCTAAACATTTTGACTTGCAGTGCTTACACAATGCCAAAGGGACGAAGCATTTTGGGGGCACTGACTATTTGAATGAGAAAGAAATTTATTTTTGACACATGAGTGAACTGTTTTGGGAAAGATATGAGCTTTTGAAGGTGAACCATGGTGTTGTGCCGAACCATCCAGGTTATTTTGGCAAAAGCACCAAGAGAGTTGAGAACGTCTGGTCTGTTTCAAGAAATGAGCCAAAGCAATTGAGAAAAATCTTTGCCATTTTGGGGGCACTGACTCTTGATATGGTAAAGGAATATGGTTTTGAAGCATGAGTGAACAGTTTTGGGAGAGATATGAGCTTTTGCACGTGAGTTATAGTGTTGTGCTGAACTGTAATACTGTTTTGCCAAATGATCTTAGAGTTTTGAGAATGTCATTTCTGTTTCAAGAAATGAGCCAAAACAATGGAGAAAAACTGTAATACTACAGGCAGGGCCGGATTTGCCACAAGGCCACCAAGGCCAGGCCTCGGGGTGGCAGTGGTGCAGGGGCAGTGCCACTCCTGCGGCGACTTCGCGGCCGCCCTCCCCCCTTCGGGCTGCCCGTTAATGTTCATTAGGGGCACTGGTGCCCATAGAAAAGATGGCTGCGAGCCGCCAACTACTGCGCATGCGCCGTTCCGAAGCTGGCCGGGCCCGGTATGGAATTTCATGAAGACAATCCTCATCAATTTTACATGTATTTTTAACAGCTATACATCTTACATGTACATGTGGCAGCTTCCAATTTTTTCTGTAAAGAAGACAGAGATGGGCAGTCGGTAACATTCTCCAGCTGCACATGTTGCTACCTAAATGTGATAAGGGTTGCATGAGGACAGAAATATGACATCTGCAATTGTGGAAAGGGGTGCCAATGTTGTCCCCCTGCTGCATACATGTGGCAACTTTCAGTCAACTTTTCCATCATTATTGATTGACTGGGAATCAGACATACGATCTGAAGAGGTTGTCTGAAACCAATTACCCTACCACCCAAAAGTTTAATCCATCAATACAAACCGCTTCAGCATAGGTTTCTGAAAATACCATTAAAAACAAGAAAAGATTATTGTAATTTTGATAAAAGTGATCAGATTCTTCCAGCAGGTTCAATCCCAGTAGTATCAATCTTATGTGGGTATGCATGTCCCTTTCCTGGTCTGCCAGGCTGCATGATAAAGGTCTGATGTGGATGTTGGTTAGACCTCATGCTTTTTCTCCACCCCCACCTCTATACTGGCCCCCGCCAGCACCAGCTGGGTAATGTCCAAGCTCCTTTCCAGGTTGTTGATACTTCGTAGTGTTACCACCTGATTTTCTAGATCCACTAGATCCAGGATCTGGGCTTCCAGAGAAACAACTAGTTCCCATCTCACATAGCAGAATTCACCTCAGAAGCACAATCACAAACCAGTAAAATACAACTTTAAAAGCAATCCAACTCATATGGACAGTTGCTGCCGACCCAGGATTGTGCAGTGGTGTGACATCAGCACCAAGTCTCCGCTCCTATGTGTTTCATCCAATCGGACATTTTCAGGGGGTCCTAGGATCGAACATGTGTGCCATTGAGCAGAAGAGGCTTGAGGCTGGTGAACATACCTGGAAGGATCCATATTTTAACACATGCGATTGATACTGTATTTGTTGTAGAAAAAATATCTAGCCAGTCTTTACTTCACAAGAAGGTGGTGGTTGGTGTTTTCTCTGATACACAAGAGAAATTGGAGCAATTTAATAAGTTGGTGTAAAATTAACCTGCTTATTTTGGCACTGGAAGTGTTTTTGGGACTTTTTACTTACCTGTTTTTGTACATTGAATGTATATGTTCAGTTTTTGATATTGCATTTGATATAATTTATAATTTTTTATTAAGGTGTGTCACGGGCATGGCCAGAGCGGAGGCTGTTGGAGAGGACTGTGTGCAAGCCTGTTGCCCACCGATTATGGGCCCTAGCATTTGAGGTGAATGAGAAATCCAGTCTGAACTGTATTAATCGGACTCAGTCATGTATATATTGTATGGGGACTCCTTACTGTATATTTGTGTCCCTGAAGAGGGAGGGGGGATTCCTCCAGCAGCCCCCTGCTGATAAGACTGATTCATTCTGCTGGGACACATCCTGTGAGGAGATGCTGGTGTTATCAACATGTGTTTATGTTAATTGAGAGAGCTGATCACATTAGCCACCAGCCCTGGCTAATAGACGAATGGTCTAGGCTGAGGAGGGGGGAGATTGTTGTTTGTATTGTTAATTGTATTAATGTGTGAAGCTCGGTGCCCACAAGACTGTCATCTGGTCTGGGTACATTTTGTAGTAAATTAGGTCATGTTAATTAGGTTAGCTTTGAGTCATCCCTGCTGTATAAAGGTCTGTGAGATCTCAAAATAAAGGTAGTTCTGATGTACTCCAAGACTGGTGTTGTCTAGTTCTTGGGGTTCCTATAGCCAGATCCATTGGACTCGTGTTCCAGAACTTAGGAAGCGGTATATGACGGAAGCACTCAAGCGGAGTGTGGGGCGTTCCGTGACAAGGTGCATCTATGTTTGTGTGTGGCACTGCACTGGCTGTTTTATTGTAATGATAAGGATATTGCCGATCAGAAATGTAAAAATTGCTCTGCTCTATAGAGGGTTGTACGGGGGTGAGAACAGAATGGGTTAGGGAAAGAATTGTACAGATGGTGGTAATTTGGAGGAAGGTGGGGGGGAGTACAATGTAATATAATCTGCAATTAAAATATTGTTTTCCAGTTTCTTTCTTCTTTTCATTTGTGACAGAATGAACTGTAATTTTCCCCCCATTCTGTGTGATGTCGAGTTGCATGGAGAAACCAAGTCTCGGAGCCTTTTGTGTCTCTGTGTTAACCAGTCAATTCCCAGATGTTTTTCTCCCTTAAGCCTTAAGATTCTTTTCTTCTCTCAAGCATTACTTAATTTCAGTTATTAAAGTTTATTCTAAGTATTACACATATCTTTTTTTTTCAGGAGAAATAGAACTTTAGGGGGCCTTTGACTTTTTTTTTTTTGAGCATTTAGAGGCAGAAAAAACCCAAGGCCCAGCGCGTTCAGGAGAGGAGCATTGGAGACGAGCAGTAAAAAATGGTTGATGAACTTAGCATACTCATCCATCCATCCATGCTCAGTCATGCATACTCAGCATACTCAGCCATTCATACTCAGCATACTCATCCATCTATCCATGCTCAATCATCCATCCATCCTCAGAAATACTCATCCATCCATCTATGCTCAGTCATCCCATCCACCCCATCCATAATTAGCCATACCTATCCATACTCAGCCATACCCAGCTGTACCCAGCCATCCCCAGTAATACCCAGCAATACTCAGCCTTACCCAGCCATACCCAGCCATACTCAGCCATACCCAAGCCATACTCAGCCATACCCAGCCGTACCCAGCCATACTCAATCGTACCCAGCCATACTCAGCCATACCCAGCCATACCCAGCCGTACCCAGCAATACTCAGCCTTACCCAGCCATACCCAGCCATACTCAGCCATACCCAAGCCATACTCAGCCATACCCAGCTGTACCCAGCCATACTCAGCCGTACTCAGTCATACCCAGCCGTACCCAGCCATACTCATCCATACTCAGCCATGCTCAGCCATATCCAGCTGTATCCAGCCGTACCCAGCCGTACTCAGCTGTACTCAGCCATACCCTGTCATACTCAGTCGTACCCAGTCATACTCAGCCATATCCAGCCATCCCATCTACTATACCCAGCCATACTTAGCTGTACCCATCCATACTCAGCCATACCCAGTCATACTCATTCATGCTCAGTCATCCCATCCATACTCAGCCATCCAAATCCACGGCTCATTCATCCCCATTCATGCTCATTCATGCCACATCAGTTCTCATCCATGCCACATTCATGCCACTACAGTGCCTCACAAACGTGTAATAGGTAGTCAAATTAGTTTTGAAACTTATGCCCCTAGAACACCTGACGGTGCTCCCTGCATGTTGGGCCTCTCTATGTGGCCACGCTGTGGAAAAGTCTCCCACATGTGGTATTTTTGTACTCAGGAGGAGTAGGAGAATCTATTTTTGGGTGTAATTTTTGGTATGTACATGCTATGTATTAGAAACATTGTGTAAATGGACAACATTGTGTAAAAAAAATAAGTTTTCATTTTCTTTACACTTTTTCCAAAAACTTATAGAAAAAAATGACATGTTCAAAATGCCTCATAGATTATACATTGGGGTGTTTTCTTTCCAAAATTGGGTCATTTTTGGGGCGTTTCCATTGTCCTGGTTCTCCAGGGCCTTCAAAAGTTCAAGAGGTAATCAAGAAATTATATGTGTAATTTATACTCCAAGAACGCCTTACGGTGCCGCCTGCATGTTGGGCCTCTGTATGTAGCCACGCTGTGTAAAAGTCTCACACATGTGGTATCGCCATAGTCAGGAGGAATAGTAGAATGTGTTATGAGGTGTAATTTGTGCTATGCATATGCTAATATAACAATTTTGTGGAAACAAAAAAAAAAAAAAAATCTTGATTTTGCAAAGAATTGTGGGAAAAAATTACAACTTCAAAAAACTCACCATGCCTCTAACTAACTACTTTGTAATGTCTGCTTTGCAAAAAGGGGTCATTTGGGGGGTATTTGTACTTCCCTGGCTTGTTAGGGTCTCAAGAAATAGGCCATCAGTGCATCAGGTGTGATCAATTTTCAGAGATTGGCACCATACCTTGTGGACTCTATAACTTTCACAAAGACCAAATAATATACACAAATTTGGGTTATTTTTACCAAAGATATGTAGCAGTATAAATTTTGGCCAAAATATATGAAGAAAAATTACTAATTTGCAAATGTTTATAACAGAAACGAAGAAAAAGGCTTTTTTTTACAGAATTTTCAGTCTTTTTTCTTTTATAGCGCAAAAAATAAAAAACTCAGCGGTGATTAAATACCACCAAAAGAAAGCTCTATTTATGTGAAAAAAAAGGATACAAATTTAATTCATTTACAGTATTGCATGACTGAGTAATTGTCATTCAACATGTGAGAGCACCGAAAGCTGAAAATTGGTCTGGTTAGGAAGGGGGTTTAAGTGCCCAGTGGGTAAGTGGTTAACACAGTATACTTCAGTGCGTTGGTGCACATTTACTGCAGTATATTGCAGTGTGTTGGTGCACTTATACTGCAGTATATTGTAGTTCATTAGTGAACCATTAATGTAGTGTATTTCAGTGCGTTAGTGCATGTTTAACGCATGATATTTCTGTGCATTATTGAACGTTTAATGCAGTATACTCCATTGCATCAGTGCCGTTTTACTGCAGTATATTGTAGTGTGTCAGTGGAGTGTGTCTGCGTAGTGAGTACTGAAGTTAAAGTGCACCAAACACCACTTTCCATTAATTAAAGTGCATCCACGTACACATTTCCCCATCTTTGTTACATTTTGTTAATAAGCCCCTCCATCATGTCTGGGAGGCCAACAAGGAGAGGCAGACGTTCCTATGGCACTGTGAGTGGGCCACCAGCATATGTGTCCATAGGCAAAGGTGGACGTGGTCAGTTCTCAGGCAGGACATCATTTCCTCTTTGGTGATCCAGCCACAGCATGCAGAGGAGGTGGTGGACTGGCTTACTAAGCCATCATCATCCTCCTCATGCTCTGTCACTCAAGCAGAGATGAGGGCAGCTGCCAGAGTGGCTTAATCTGTCTCCTTGTTCACAGCTACTACTGCCATAGTCCCAGCATCAGGCATGGAGGTGTCAGCTGAGTTATTTGAACACAGCATCAGCCACTTGCTCCTTGACGATGCACAGCCATTACTTGATTCATCAACAGTACCTCCATAGCAGGGGTCTTAAACTGGTTGCCCTCCAGCTGTTGTGAAACTACAAGTCCCATCATGCCTCTGCCTGTGGGATTCATGGTTGTAACTGTTAGCCTTGCAATGCCTCGTGGGACTTGTAGTTTCACAACAGCTGGAGGGCCACCAGTTTGATACCCCTGCTCTATAGGGTTATGGTGTGAAGGCACCACCAATAACCATAGTCCATTTTTCCGCACCTGTTACTTTGAAACAGACACCAGAATTCAACCAAAAAATCTAAAAAAAAAAATTCCCAATGCACTAAATTGTTGCCTCATCATACAGACTGGCTCCCCAAGCCATTGTTTATAAAATAATGAAAGCTTGCAGGGAAAATGTAATTTTTTGACTTTATAAATATCATTATTGCTGCTGCAGGTTCTATACACGGGACAGATGCACCACTTTGCAGACAGACTTAGGGGATCCCCAGGCACTAAATTTAAAAGAATTTTTCATTTTTATTGTTATTTCTCAATTTTATGATTTCACTTTAACCACTTGCCTACCAGGCATGAACACCCCCTTCCTGCCCAGGCCATTTTTCAGCTTTCAGCGCTGTCATACTTTGAATGACAATTGCACGGTCATACTACACTGTACCCAAACAAATTTTTTATCATTTTCTTCACACAAATAGAGCTTTCTTTTGCTGCTATGTAATCACTGCTGGGTTTTTTATTTTTTACAAAAAAAAGACCAAAAAGTTTGAAAAAAAAAAGTTTTTTTTACTTTTTTCTGTCAGTAAATTTTGTAACTAAGTAATTTTTCACCTTCACTGATGTGCGCTGATGAGGAGGCACTGATGGACACTGATAGGCTGAACTGGTGGGCATTGATGAGGTGGCCCTTATGGGCACTAATGAGGCGGCATTTATGGGCACTGCTGAGGCGACACTTTTGGGCACTGATGAGGAGACACTAATATGCCACACTTATGGGCACTGATAGGTGGCACTGATATGTGGCATTGATGAGCACTGATAGGCAGCAGTGATGGGCACTGTTAAGTGGCACTAATGGGCACTAATAGGCGGCACTGGTGGGCACTGATAGGCGGCAGTGGCGGGCACTGAGAGGCGGCACTGGTAGGCATGGATATGTGGCATGGATAGGCAGTACAGATGGGCACTGATGGGCATTGATGGGTGGCACTGATGGGTGACACTGATGGGCATTGATGGGTGGCACTGATGGGCGACACTGATGGGCATTGATGGACAGCAGTGAAGGGCAATGATGGGCAGCACTGATAGGCGGCACTAATTGCCATCACTGACTGGCATGGCTAATGGGCACTAATTTGTGGCACTTGTGGGCACTGATTGCTGCCACTGGTGGACTCTGATCATTGGCATTGGTGGGCATGGTATTTTATTTATTTATGGCACTTTATTTATATATTGTAATCAGGGCACTGATGATCAGTGCCCTGATTACTTCCCTAGCTGTCCCCCTGTGAGAAGATGCCGCTGATCGGCTCTCCTCTCCACACACTCTGTCAGTGTGAGGCGAGGAGAGCCAATTACTGGCATCTCCGTGTTTACATGTGACCAGCTGGGATTGGACACAGCTGATAACATGGTTAAAAAGCCGCGGACACAGCTCTTTACACAGATCGGTGTCGCACCATGTCCTAGCAACGTGGTGCAGCCACTATCGCCACGCTGCACACCCCCGCGGGTGCACAAGAGTGGCTGTTCTGGGCCGCCGTCATATGATGGCGGCCCAGAACAAGAGCTGCACCGCCCCGCCGTCTTATGATAGTGGGTGGGTGGCAACTGATTAAGCATCAGTAAATCACTGCTCATTTAAAAATGATATTTTTTACAAACCTTTTTTTCATTAAAACATGTCCCCCAGGGCAGTACCCGGACCCCATAACCACTGTATGCCCAATTACTTGCATAAACACCTTCCAAATGGGCACTTTTGATTTTTCCAATTTGGGTCCCCTAGACTTTCATGGGGTTTGTTCTTCAGTTCCAAACTATTGCTATGTTTGAAAGTTCTGCCGCAAACCAAACCAGGGGTCATTCGGCCCATGTCTAGTGCTGGAAGGATCCTACCATAACACACGGAGGAAGCCCTTTTGTATGCACGGGAGCAAGGAGAGAGGACAGCAGGAGCAGGTCAGCACGTCAGGAAGATCTCCTGAGAGTCAGCCGGTTGGGCTAGTGGTGCCAGTGTGGAGGACTGAGAAAATGTTTTAAAAAAATGGCGTGGGGTCCCCCCAAAAATCCATACCAGACCCTTATCCGAGCATGCAACCTGGCAGGCCGCAGGAAAAGAGGGGGGATGAGAGAGCACCCCACCCTCCTGAACCATGCCAGGCCACATGCCCTCAACATTGGGAGGGTGCATTGCGGTAGCCTCCCAAAGCACCTTGTCCCCATGTTGATGAGGAGATGGGGAGAAGGGCCTCATCCCCACAACCCTTGTCCAGTGGTTGTGTGCCAGGTTGCGTGCTTGGATAAGGGTCTGGTATAGATTTTTGGGGGGGACCCCACACCATTTATTTTTTAAATTTTGGTGTGGGTTCCCCTTAATATCCATAGCAGGCTTGAAGGGCTTGGTATGGAATTTGGGGGTACCCCCTCACATTTTTTTAAAATTTTGGTTTGGGGTTCCCCTGTGGGGGAATCCCATGCCGTTTTTTTATCAATGAACTTTTATGTGTATTACCGGACCGGCAATGCATTATAGCCGCGAGTATTTTTAAATGACTTTTTTCCTTTAGAAATGTCATTTTGCTGTCAGACTGTTCTAAACACGGGAAACATGCACCACTTTACAGGCATACTATAGACACCCCCAGGTAGGAAATTTAAAGGAATATTACACTTTTATTGTTTCACTTTAAGCATTATTAAAATCACTGCACCAGAAAAAATGGCCGTTTTTAAAACTTTTTTTTGCATTGATACATGTCCCCTGGGGCAGGACCCAGGTCCCCAAATACTTTTTAAGACAATACCATGCATATAAGCCTTTAAAATTAGCACTTTTGATTTTTCATGTTCGTGTCCCATAGACTTTAATGGTGTTCGCGTGTTCGAACTAATTTTTTGCCTGTTCACATGTTCTGGTGCAAACCGAATGGGGGGGTGTTCGGCCCATCCCTAGTGCTGGAGAAAGAAGAGGACCTGTAAATAGAGACTGTATATAGGAAGTTGTCCCTGAAGTTGTTGAAGTTAAGTGGGCATTCCATAACCTCCCATCTCTATCCAAGTTATTACCCTCAATAAATACCAAAAAAAAACAGTCATGGACTGTTCAATGACTTTGCAGAGCCTTTGAAAATTATGTGTGCTGGGTGTGCAGGGTGGGGGATTCCCAGTTTACTTGCACCTTGCATTACACCTGTCAAAAGGTTTGTCCATTCAACTCTGAGAGATACACAGCTCTGCTACACAGCCTAGCAGGACACATTACCCAACCTGTGTTCAGACTATGGACTTTAAAGTATTAACAATAGACACGTGCAGTTCGTTTCGTTCTGAATTAAAATTCAGGCGAATTTTCATTTTTCTGAAATTTGGATATATTTGAATTCCCGGATTACAATAGTACCGAATAGAAATCCGAAAAAACGAAAGAAAAATTTTGGACGAAATTCAAATTCGAATAGTTTTCAAATCAATTTCAAATAGTTTTGGAAGTCGAATAGCTTTTAAATTTGAATCGTTTTCAAATTCGAAAAGTTTTCAAATTCGAATAGTTTTCCAATCTGAATAGTTTTCAAATTTCCAAAGAGAATAAAATAGAATAGAAAAAAGAGGGATAGAATAGAAAAAAATATCATAGGATAGAAAAAATTATAACAGAAAATAAAAGAATAGAATATAATAGAGTAAAACAGAACAACATAGAAAATAAAAGAATAGAAAAAAGAATAGAATAGACTATAATAGAATAGAAAAGAATAGAATTAAAAAAAGAATAGAATGGAAATAATATAGCCATTCCCAAAATTCAAGTAGAATCAATTCAAATTTGAATAGAATAGAAAAGAATAGATTAGAATAGAATATAACATAAAATAATAGTATAGAAAAAAAACAACAGAATAGAATAGAAAGAATACAATCATCTTCTGAAATTCAAATTTCAAATAGAATACTTTTCGAATTTTAAAACTATTCAAATTCGAAAACTTTTCCAATTCCAAAGCTATTAAAATTCTAAACAAAATTCTAATTTGAATTTGAAAACAATTCAAATTCGAAAACTTTTAGAAATTTAATTGAATACTATTCAAATCTATTCAAATTTGAATTCTGAAAATTCGAATTGTTTTGAATATGAATAAACGAAACAAATTCCGAAAATGAATGAAACGGGTTAAACACATTTAACTAAACAAACTTATGTAAATAACTAATCGAAACAAAACTAAACTAAACAATTTTTTTCATTCTGCACATGTCTAATTGAATAAATTCTTAACAATCAGTAAAAGAGCTTTAAAGTGGTTGTAAACACACAAAAAAAGAAAAAAAAAAACAGCATGAGCTAGCATAGCATACTAGCTCATTATGAAATACTCACCTTAGATTGAAGCCCCTTCAGTGGGCTCCGGTGCTGTAATTGGCTGGAGCCGCGATGACGTCATTCCCGAGCCACCGGTAATGGCACATCAGCTGAAGCGTGCCGTTGCTTCAGTGCACATGTGCTGATGACGTTGGGACATGCTGATACAGGGGATATCTCCTAAACCATGCAGGTTTAGGAGATTTCCACGGTAGCTACAGGTAAGCCTTATTTTAGGCTTACCTGTAGTGAAAAGTGGTTTGCAATGGTTTACAACTACTTTAAAACAAACCATGACTGACCTCTGTAGCTTCTTGTACTGTGAAGTCATTAGTTCTCAAACACCTTCAAAGATCACAGCACAGACCGTTAAGCCGCATACATACGATCGGATTTTCCGACGGGAAATGTGTGATGACAGGCTGTTGGCGGAAAATCCAACCGTTTGTACGCTCCGTCGGACAATTGTTGTCGGATTTTCCGCTGACAAATGTTGGATGCCAGGTTTTAAAATTTTCTGCGGACAAATGTCTGTTGTCAGATTTTCCGAGCATGTGTACACAAGTCTGTCGGACAAAAATCCAAAGTACAAACATGCATGCTCGGAAGCAAGGACGTAATTGAGAATTCACATTTGTGACGCGGCCAATTATGAAATCTCGAAATGCAGCGCACATTCTCTTCTTTTTTAATGGGATAATAATTAAGCTGCTTTGCTGATGATACTGATGGAGTTATTGCATACGAATTTTCAAAGGCTTTTTTTTTCTAGTGATATCAAGAATAATATTATTATACTTTTTTTTTTTTAATTGTTTAGGAAAGTTACCACAACACCATTATCCCGTAGTTTTTAAGATCAAAGATACAACTATGTTGGTGTCCCTTGTCAATTTTACATTGTATTTTTTTAAATGCAACTGCTTATTCCCAAACTGTCATTTGATGTAAAACACATTGCCAAGTATTATTCTCCACACTTTTTTTATTGTGCATTAAAAAAAGAAAACAAATAAAATTAGACATGCTATCTGCCAATAGAACTTAACCAAAAAGTGCATTCTATGCATCCAAAAATATAGAAAATATAACAAATCAAATCATTATTATTCAACCAAAAAATAAAATAAAAGCCTCATGCATGTGCCCTGCTTCTTAATATAGGGGGTCAACAATGCCAAGAGTTGGTGAAAGCAGGGGTCCATCATCCGGAGATAATTCCAAAAATCATCTGGATTATTCTCCTGGAGCTCCTGCAGCAAAGGCATATGACATAATTGGTCACAATTAATAAGGCAGCCAATTTTTGGTCCAAGAAATCCTCCTCCTCCTGTTCCTGGACTGCACTTGGGTCAAAGCAATAACTCCAAGGCCAATAATAAATAACACGTCATGTCCTCCGATTCCGCAACATGGCTGGTTGATGAACGGCCATTCAGAAACAAACTGAAAAGCACAAAATGAAAAGTGCGAAATGAAAAGCTCTAAATGAAAAGCGTGAAATGAAAAGCGCAAAATGAAAAGCGCAAATCAACACTCACCAAACTTCTACTAACACAAAATTAGCAGAAGGAGCCCAAAGGGTGGCGCTAAAGAGCTGAAAAAACCATGTAGTATGTCATTACATTCGTGTTTGTTGGCTGAAAATTCCTTGGCGTTTGTATGCAAGACAAAATCCAGGCACATACCTTCGGACAAAAGTCCAATCGTGTGTATGAAGCTTAAACCCCTATTCACACAAGCCTCCTGGAGGAGGAGGAAAAACTAAATCTATACTTACCAAATCACTTTCTTCTCTTTAAACCTTTCCTACCCTGTACAAGTGTTCCTTTAACAGGGTCTGTACATCCCAGGGGGCAGGAAGGACATGTTGATCACATAACCACTCTAATTTGCTGTCACAGTGGTCATATTTTTTTTTTTTTATGTATCAAAAATACATATATATAAGTATGTAAATTATCGTCCAAATATATAGTGATTATATAAGAAAGTCAACTGAAGAGTAACTATGCAGTATTTATGTTCAGTTCTTGTTGCAACTCGAGTAATGCTTGGTACCAGTTGGTAATCACATATGTAGATCTGTGCTATCAAACAGTGTTACTAGGTGCACAATGCTAATAAATGTGTATTACCCACAGTATATCGGATAGGGAAGTAGAAGGTGCTTCAGGGGTTTAGAGTCAGCAAAGGCAGTCCAGATTTATGCTTCTGGAGTCCATGAGCCAGGGTTCCCAATTATTGTAAAACTTTGCGGTAGAGAGCTTGGCTTTGGAGAAGAAGTATTCCATTTTGAATTGGTTGCTTAAGGTTGTGATTATGTCTTGGAGAGACGGAGGTTGAGGAGATTTCCCTTTTCTGGCTATCGTCAATCTTGCAGCAATAAGGATGTGCTTGGCCACGGTTTGAAATTGACTAGGCCATGTGGGAATTGCCAGGCCAAGTAGAAAATCCACTGAGGATAAGTCAGTTGTCATATGGGTGATTGAGCGGAGGAGAGTTCGCATTTGTGTCCAGAAATTTTGTAGAGTTGGGCACTCCCACCAAATGTGGAGTAGAGTACCTGGCAGACCGCAGTTTCTCCAGCACAAGTGAGAGGTGTCGGGGTACATCTTAGAAAGTCTGGTAGGAGTATAATACCATTGTTGAAAGAGTTTTTGCAATGACTCCCAGTGTGTAATACAGTGAGAGAGTCTCAAGGGAAGCGATAATGCTTTGTACCATTTGTTCAGTGAGCGGACTGAGGTAATATGCGTTGACCAGAAAGTTATTTGTTTCTGGATGGAGTCATCGGATGATTGTGAAAGGAGATCATAGATGTGTGAGATACCTTTCAGTTGTTTATTGGGAGAATCGTAGAATTGTATCAGGGGGTGTAAGATGGTGTCTTGTGTAATCCAATGGGTTTTTGTAAGCAAAGATCTAATTCTGAGGTATACATAGAACGTATTTGTAGAAAGGCCATACTTGATTTGGAATATTTGCAAAGGACAGTAAGCCAGCTGAGTTATATGAAAGGCTCAAGCACTGACGTGGTTAAAATTGATATTACGGAAACCAAATGGTTAATATGAGATGATCAAATAATATAGCTGCAACTAAATAATTGCTGGATCAATAAATAGTAAAGTGGTCAGTTGCGCTTATATTAACCTCATATTCCCTTTAAAATAGTGAAAGGTAAAAATATATACTTCTAAAAAATACCTCTAAATAATCTATATCTACAAATTCATACAAAATAAATATAATATAATTCAATCTAATCCACCATTAACCAAATACTGTGCTCATAAAAAAATGCATAGGTGATAAAACTCACTAAAATGTGTATATGCTCTTAAAATATATCTGTTGCTTATAATAAAATTATATCGGGTTCAATACATAGCTTGCTACTATGAAACTTCCCAAAAATAAATAAATACATGCAAAATGTGCAGAAAGTATACACAATTATCTTCCTTTTTCTAAATAATCCTTCATGTGAAGTGTAGGCAATTCATCAAGTGTTAATAGAACTGCTCAGTGTTAATTATATTGTGACATTATTGAAACAAAAAATAAAAATAAAAATAGTGTCAAACAAGTGTGTTACTTTTACTTCTTTCACTTCTTCTTTACTGCTAATTGCGCCTCCACTCAGATTCTGGACATGTAAAAAGAGAAATTATATATCCATTGCGCAGAGATTAAACATAAATTGGATACTATCTATCCTACTATGGTTTAAATCTATCCTACCTACATTTAAAATTCTTTAATGCAATATTAATAAAACATTCTGATAAAAAAACATAAAATCCTATACTTAAAAACGTTACTATCTAACTCAAATAATACTGATAAGATTTAAAACATTATATCTCCCCATTATATATTCATTGTAGTGTCTAATGCTCCCCCTGCTGTTTTTAACATGGAACTTCACCTTTTAATAGAATATCTTCTAAAATCTTGATATTATCATACTCATACATATAGTTTTCCTTATTTCAGATATATGAACTTATTACCATGATATGTTCCCTTTCAGGAAAAATTAGTGTTAAAATATATAACCAATTTGGTTCTAGAATTATTTCATAAAATATTGCCTGAAAATAAAACAAATAAAAATATATACGAAAAAACCTTTTTTAAAAATCTGATATAAAACAGTTTAAATCAAAATCTATGTTTAAGCCTAGTGGCGTGAGTGTACGCATATTAAAAATCCATCTTGATTCCTGTTTACTTAGTTATTTCACCTTATTGCTCCCTCTCCAATGTGCATTATATTTTTCAATGGCCCAAAATTTTAAAAATACTGGATTTTTTTGATGATGTGTGGAGAAATGCCTTGAAACACTATGTTTGGGGAATCCTTTTATGATATTTTGAAAATGTTCCCTAATTCTCTTCCATAGTGGTCTTTTCGTTCTTCCAATATACTGTAATGAGCACGGGTACTCCAGCACATATACTACCCCTTCACTTCTACATGTTAAAAAATCTTTAATCTCATACTGAGTATTAGGGATGAGCCGAACACCCCCCTGTTCGGTTCGCACCAGAACATGCGAACAGGAAAAAAGTTTGTTCGAACACGCGAACACCGTTAAAGTCTATGGGACACGAACATGAATAAACAAAAGTGCTAATTTTAAAGGCTTATATGCAAGTTATTGTCATAAAAAGTGTTTGGGGACCTGGGTCCTGCCCCAGGGGACATGGATCAATGCAAAAAAAAGTTTTAAAAACGGTCGTTTTTTCAGGAGCAGTGATTTTAATAATGCTTAAAGTCAAACAATAAAAGTGTAATATCCCTTTAAATTTCGTACCTGGGGGGTGTCTATAGTATGCCTGTAAAGGGGCGCATGTTTCCTGTGTTTAGAACAGTCTGACAGCAAAATGACATTTTGAAGGAAAAAACTTATTTAAAACTACCCGCGGCTATTGCATTGCCGACAATACACATAGAAGTTCATTGATAAAAACGGCATGGGAATTCCCCAAAGGGGAACCCCAAACCAAAATTTAAAAAAATAAATGACGTGGGGGTCCCCCTAAATTCCATACCAGGCCCTTCAGGTCTGGTATGGATATTAAGGGGAACCCCGGCCAAAATTAAAAAAAAAAAATGATGTGGGGTTCCCCCTAAATTCCATACCAGACCCTTCAGGTCTGGTATGGATTTTAAGGGGAACCCCGCGCCAAAAAAAAAAAAAAAACGGCGTGGGGTCCCCCCAAAAATCCATACCAGACCCTTATCCGAGCACGCAACCTGGCAGGCCGCAGGAAAAGAGGGGGGGACGAGAGTGCGGCCCCCCCTCCCTCCTGAACCGTACCAGGCCACATGCCCTCAACATTGGGAGGGTGCTTTGGGGTAGCCCCCCAAAACACCTTGTCCCCATGTTGATGAGGACAAGGGCCTCATCCCCACAACCCTGGCCGGTGGTTGTGGGGGTCTGCGGGCGGGGGGCTTATCGGAATCTGGAAGCCCCCTTTAACAAGGTGACCCCCAGATCCCGGCCCCCCCCCTGTGTGAAATGGTAAGGGGGTACATAAGTACCCCTACCATTTCACGAAAAAAGTGTCAAAAATTTTAAAAATGACAAGAGACAGTTTTTGACAATTCCTTTATTTAAATGCTTCTTCTTTCTTCTATCTTCCTTCATCTTCTGGTTCTTCTGGTTCTTCTGGCTCTTCTGGTTCTTCCTCCGGCGTTCTCGTCCAGCATCTCCTCCGCGGCGTCTTCTATCTTCTTCTCCTCGGGCCGCTCCGCACCCATGGCATGGGGGGGAGGCTCCCGCTCTTCTCTTCTTCTTTTCTTCTCTTCTTCTCTTCTTCATTTTCTTCTCCGGGCCGCTCCGCAATCCATGCTGGCATAGAGGGAGGCTCCCGCTGTGTGACGGCGCTCCTCGTTTGACAGTTCTTAAATAACGGAGGGGGCGGGGCCACCCGGTGACCCCGCCCCACTCTGACGCACGGTGACTTGACGGGACTTCCCTGTGACGTCACGGGGAATGCCACAGGGAAGTCCCGTCATGTCCCGTGCGTCAGAGGGGGGCGGGGTCACCGGGTGGCCCCGCCCCCCGTTATTTAAGAACTGTCAGACGAGGAGCGCCGTCACACAGCGGGAGCCTCCCTCCATGCCAGCATGGATTGCGGAGCGGCCCGGAGAAGAAAATGAAGAAGAGAAGAAGAGAAGAAAAGAAGAAGAGAAGAGCGGGAGCCTCCCCCCCATGCCATGGGTGCGGAGCGGCCCAAGGAGAAGAAGATAGAAGACGCCGCGGAGGAGATGCTGGACGAGAACGCCGGAGGAAGAACCAGAAGAGCCAGAAGAACCAGAAGATGAAGGAAGATAGAAGAAGCATTTAAATAAAGGAATTGTCAAAAACTGTCTCTTGTCATTTTTAACATTTTTGACACTTTTTTCGTGAAATGGTAGGGGTATAAGTACCCCCTTACCATTTCACACAGGGGGGGGGCCGGGATCTGGGGGTCACCTTGTTAAAGGGGGCTTCCAGATTCCGATAAGCCCCCCGCCCGCAGACCCCCACAACCACCGGCCAGGGTTGTGGGGATGAGGCCCTTGTCCTCATCAACATGGGGACAAGGTGTTTTGGGGGCTACCCCCAAAGCACCCTCCCAATGTTGAGGGCATGTGGCCTGGTACGGTTCAGGAGGGAGGGGGGGCCGCACTCTCGTCCCCCCCTCTTTTCCTGCGGCCTGCCAGGTTGCGTGCTCGGATAAGGGTCTGGTATGGATTTTTGGGGGGACCCCACGTCATTTTTTTTTTTTTATTTTGGCCGGGGTTCCCCTTAATATCCATATCAGACCTGAAGGACCTGGTATGGAATTTAGGAGGACTCCCACGTCATTTTTTTTTTTTTAATTTTGGTTCGGGGTTCCCCTTTGGGGAATTCCCATGCCGTTTTTATCAATGAACTTCTATGTGTATTGTCGGCAATGCAATAGCCGCGGGTAGTTTTAAATGAGTTTTTTCCTTCGAAATGTCATTTTGCTGTCAGATTGTTCTAAACACAGGAAACATGCGCCCCTTTACAGGCATACTATAGACACCCCCCAGGTACGAAATTTAAAGGGATATTACACTTTTATTGATTGACTTTAAGCATTATTAAAATCACTGCTCCTGAAAAAACGGCCGTTTTTAAAACTTTTTTTTGCATTGATCCATGTCCCCTGGGGCAGGACCCAGGTCCCCAAACACTTTTTATGACAATAACTTGCATATTAGCCTTTAAAATTAGCACTTTTGATTTCTCTCATAGACTTTTAAAGGGTGTTCCGCGGCATTCGAATTTGCCGCGAACACCCCAAATTGTTTGCTGTTCGGCGAACTTGCGAACAGCCAATGTTCGAGTCGAACATGAGTTCGACTCGAACTCGAAGCTCATCCCTAATGAGTACCATTACTTGTGGCTTTGAAGTTGTCGCATTTTTGTCCATTCAGCTTGGTGTTTATACATGCGTAACACTGTTTACATGCATAAAAACCTTTTCTTTGGAAGAAAGACAATTTTTGTGATGCCCTCGGAGAGTCAAGAACGTTTTTGGCAATTATGTCTCTCAGCGTTGGTGCCCTTCTGTAAATAAATTTTGGTTTATCCGGTAGTATTTTTCTCAATTGATGATCCACTAGTAAAAGTGGCCAGTGCTTTATAAAAATCTTTTCTATTTTGCGGTGTTGAATGTTAAAATCCATAATCATAGGGATATCTTGTGACATTGTTGGGGGTTCTTTTATTTTGTTCTGGATAAGTTAATCTCTGTTGATATTTGCAACCTCCCTTATTTTTTCCTCTATAAATGTCCTGTTATATCCTTTCTGGACAAACTTTTCACCTACATTTCCTGCTTGGTCAAGAAAAGTGATTTTTTCAGTACAATTCCTCCTTAAGCGGATAAATTGTCCTTTCGGTATATTTATAAGCCAGGGGTCAAAATGACAGCTGATAATGAAAACTATTACGTTCTACGGGTTTAAAAAATGTTTTTGTTGTTATTCCATCTTTGGTTAGTTCTATCTCCAGATCCAGGAATTTTGCAGCTTGAATATTCACTTCATAATTCAATTCAATATTTTTTTCATTATTATTTAGTTCTTCCAAGAATCTTCGGAGTGGTTCCTCTTCCCCATCCATAAAATAAAAAATCCAGCAGCATTTTTACTGCATGATGTCCCGGTACCCACTGAAAAATACAAAAATTCCCTCTTAAGGCATCTGCTTACGGCAGCAAAAGCCTGTATACCGGCTCTTTGGAAAAGCACTTCATCCCCAACTAGATCACAATGGCTTGGCAGAGTAACAGAAATCCAGCAAATGGAAAATTTTACTATGATGCTGAGAGAGCAAGAGGACAAGTATCGAAAAGTCTGGACTCCCTATATTACATATAGGGAACAAAATCCCTAAACAAAATCTTTAATAGAGGGGTAGTATTAAAGAACCTCTGGTAGATCGTTCAGGGGAGGGGTCGGTGGATGGGGGGGGTGGACGAGGGTGGATGTTTTGGAGGGGTAGTGTATATATGGATTTTTTTTTTCTTCTTCTTCTTTTGCTCTCTTACATTTCTCATTTCTTCTTTTTTTTCTTTTTTTTTTTCCTCTTCTTGTTTCTTAGGTGTAGGATAATCAGGGTTCTCCCTGATGAAGGAAAATGTAACAAGAGTAGAAATTAAGCGGTTGTGTTTAGAATATTTGGAAATAGGAATAAACAACGAAATAGGCTAAGAGGAAAGGAAGGAAAGGGGGAAAATATGTATATAACCTCCCTATAATATTTAGCGTGTGTCGAGAAGATGATAATTGTAAAATAGATGGAACGTTGTATTGATGGAACCATATGTAGTGCTGTATTTCTATTTTTGTGAAAAAATAAAGAATTTATAAAAAAAAAAAAAAGAGACAGTGTGGAATAGGGTGCAGGTAGAGATTTAGTGGCTCTGGCTGTATAAAGAATTTGCTCTTTTATATGAAAGAAATTAATTCTGGCCAGGACGTCCCTGGGCGTTTCTGCAGGTAGGTGTTCTGGTTTTGCAATTCTATGTGCACAATCGATGAGCAGGTCGCGAGGAGGAATATTCGGAAGTAGGGTGGAGAAGAGCTGTTGTAGGTATTTTTTGAGCTCATTGGGGGGTACTGTCTCCGGGATAGCTCTGAATTTTATGTTGTTTCGTCTTGACCTGTCTTCAAGGTCGGCGAGTTTCAGGTTCTCATTGGAGTGGTGGTCATGCGCGTCAAGGAGCTCATTGTGCACTTTGCTCATTTCAGACATGTGTGACTCTACCGTGTAATTTCTCTCCTCTAAGCAATCAATCCTCTCATGCATTTGGGACAGAGACAACTGCAGCCCCCTGTGTAAATCCTGTTGTAATGTGAGCAGCATGGATTTTAACATGCTGGCATGGCAGCTAATGTGGATACATGAGAGGGTTCCTGAGTTGTGTGGTCTGAGGCATTACAGTGAAGTCTTTTGGCCAGAGGAGTTTTATTGGGAGAAATAGCTGGAGAGGTGGCAATCCTCTTACCTCTATCCGCTGGGACATCTGCAGGGTTTGTGGGTGCAGGGAGACTGTCCATCTCCTCCAGTTCGTTCAGGTCTGTGGGCTCAGAGCACCGCTGTGTCTGCGCGCCGTCACCGAGAGCCTGTCTGTGTGCAGTGGCTGAGGGAGACGAGCAGCCAGCACATTTTGGCTAGATCGCGGCTCCATGAGGGGGAAGTATTGAGTGAGGCGGCGTGGTGGAGGTGGCGGGTTTCTCCTCAGAGACATTCCTGGCAGTGTCCCGCTGTCTTCCCCTCACAGAACGAGGGAGTGGGGAAGAGCTAGTAGCGTTGAGTAGCCGTATACCACTGCTGTTAAGCTCTTGTCTCAGGCAGCCATCCTGATCCGCGGCTAGCCACGCCCCAGTGGTCATATTTTTTTATAGCACTGACATTTATAAAGAAAATATGGATTTAAATTTTCCTTCAGATTTAAAAGGAAAAAAAGGGCACAAAAAACCTTCCAAAGGCCCTCAAAATATTTGTGTAATCTTCGGGTGGGGTCTGTTTTTTTTTTGTCTGTTTTAAGCTGACAATGAAAATCATTTGGTGACACTTTAAACTGTATTTTTTTTGTGTAAATGTAATTGTTGCATGCATGAATGAAAGAAAAATGTGTACAGCCCCCCCCCCTCCAAAAAAAATCTTTTTCATGGGATACCCCTTAAATTCCACATCAGACTCCAAGGTCCTGGCATGGATTTTAATGGGGTTTCTACATGAAAAAAACATTGAAAAAAAAAACAAAATCATTAGGTCCACTGGGAAATTCATAACAAACCAACATACCAACATTACAGACTATATTTAATGAACTAATACAAAATTAATCTGCAACGGAAATAATATTTGATCAAGCTCATAGAGTAATGGGACCTAGAAAACCAGATACCACTAGACCAAGAGAGGTAATATGCAGGATACATTATTTTCAAATAAAAGAGAAGATTAGCTTAGCCGCCTGACAAAGTAAAAATACAGTATACAGTATACAGTATGAAGGGACACATATAACATTATTTCAGGACCTCTCTAAACATACATTGAATTTGAGAAGAGCACTGAAACCCCTCCTGGAATATCTTCAAAAAAGATATTCAATACAGATGGAAATTTCCATTTCAGCTTCAAACACAATATGAAGGACTAACAGCAACATTCAGAGACATGGAGGATCTACCTGAATTTTTAAAGATTCTCCGGCTCCCTGATGTTAAATTGCCGTATTGGCCTAGAAAAAACTTTGAAACACCTAATAAATCTTGGTGAAAAGTAAATAAACTTTCTAAAAAAATTGAAGAAATAAGAAGAAAGGACTAAAATATTGACATGTTGATGGAGATGGGGGTTGGAGAGGGGGGGAGGAGGAGGGAAGATTGAGATAAGGGAAGAGTGAGATTAATACATCACAGGTTGTTACAGACACTATATCACAAATATAGACATTTAATTACACTCATAAATAAAATAATACAGACATCAAACTGTCGGTAAATATAATAAACACATACACATACACGCATCACAAAATTAGATGGTAATGGACAGAACTAGTGGATGGAATGGAATGGAATACTAGTATGGAGATGGAATACTAGTAAATAGAATTCATTGTTCCTCACATAACGTATTATAATAATATTCACCCCACAGAAAAATAGAGGGTTGGGAAAAAGGGGAAGGGAAAGGGTAGTCACTTTAAAGAAAGGGGGGAGGGTTCTTTCAAATACTCTTCATAGAAATGGATTTAGAAATCTATAAAAATGTTTGTTTTTCTATTTTTAAGCCTTGATACGGAGATGTTTTAAGTGATTATATGAATGGGACCAAGAACAAAAAATATGTTTTTTTATTATTGCTTTATATGTCTTGATATTGAAATGATAACATAAACAGGACTACAGATGTAGTAGATATGATATTAGCTTTGAATTGGGGGGACCAATTCCCCTTTTCCTCTTCTTTTTTTTTTTTTTCTGAATGGAAAACCTCAATACGTACATTTATTTAAATAATAAAGTAGCAAAAAAAAAAAAAAAAAAAAAACAGAAAAAAAACTGTAAAAAATAATAAAAATTAAAATAGTGTGGCATGCATAATTTCGATGTGCCGTAGATCAGGTGACAGTAGCTCCGGACCTCCCCCAATAGGGACCTTACTAATAAAAAGTAAGATAGACTTGAATTCAGTCAGATAGTTTTGTAGTGTCACCTCCAACTAAAATATATGACGAAAACTTCCCTACCCTTCTAGAACAAATTAATCGAGACCTAATGAATATACAAAAAACACATCTATCCTGGGTGGGCAAAATAGCTGCATTCAAGATGCAAACCTTACCAAAAATTCTATACTATTTCAGATGTCTCCCTATCCCTATATCTGCCAAATTTTTCACACAATTGAATACCAAACTTAAATAATTTATATGGAATAAAAAAAACCTAGAGTCGCATTCTCAATCCTCACCACCACTAAAGCTAATGGAGGAATGAATCTACCAGATGTCAAGAATTATTACTATGCATCCATTTTAGACCAGAAGAAATATTGGTTCTACCCTAAAAAAGATAAGTTATGGATAAACATAGAACAAGAATCTACAAAAAATTCTGACTTATGTGCACTAGCAATAGCCACAGCCATTCTCCCTAAAGTAATCACTCCAAATCTACTGAGTATTAAAACTACATTATTTGCTTGGAAACACATACTTTCTAAAACTAGACATATTAAAAAAAAATCTAAAATATGCCTCCCTACAGAAATTATTAACTATCGCAGAATCCGATTTTTAGTAGATGAATGGATCAAACAGGAAATCAGATTATATAAAAATCTGCCCTTGAACCTTATGGAAGTTACTAGGAGTAAGCTTGGAAAGTGTAAACGTTTAAAATATTTCAATCCTGGGGGGCGTGGCATGGCTGCTGACAAAGATGGCTGCCTGAGATCACTGCTCCGCTCCTCCACAGCACAGCCGAGCACATCCAGCCGCCATCCGCCCACAAGACACCCTCCCGATCGAAGGAACACACATAGGGCATCCCCGGACTATGTCCCGGAAGAAATCCAAGCCCCAGGGACCCCGCAGACTCCTCGATTTCTACATGAAGCCCACACAGCAGGGACACCAAAACAGCTGCGCTGCGGCTCCCTCTCCACATCCTGAGGCAGAGGACATAATGGACCAGACAGCAGAGCAACTCTCCTCCCCAGGAGACAGAGGTAAGAGGCTTGCAGACTTTACTGCACAATCCCCTGACAAGCAGCCTCCTACTAAAAAGCAACATGGCGCTGGGAACTGTAGTCCCACAACAGGCCAGACTGCCTTACAACCCTTGGCAGCATACCCCACAACAGACAACCATGCCTCTAAGCACTCCCTTAAAGCCATGCTGAAGTCTCTGCAGACAGACTTACATCGAGAACTAAAAATCTCAATAAATCAAATTTAAGACAAGGTTAATTCCTTAGAGCAACGCACTGATCATATCGAGCAACATGTTTCTGAAGCCACCACGGCACATAATGCTATGGTAGATATACAAGATGAACAAGCTGCTGCAGTTCATCAGCTTTGCTTAAAAATCGCAGATCTCGAAGATCGCTCGCAAAGGAACAATATCCAAATCAGAGGGGTCTCTGAATCCCTAGCAGCCACGGAAATAATACCATACCTGCACCAACTCTTCCGCAAGCTTGTCCCATCATTAACAACAAAGGACATGCTCATAGACCGCGCGCATAGGATCCACAAACCGCAACACCTCCAAGCCTCTGTCCCCAGAGACATACTGGCAAGGGTGCATTTTTTTCATGTCAAAGAAGAAATTATGCGCACAGCAAGATCCATGCACTCACTACCAGATCCTTTTAATAAAGTGTCTCTCTACAGTGACATATCAGCTGCTACATCCCAGGCGCATAAAGCCTTCGCTGCGGTCACCTCCATACTAAACGATCGCAAGATTACCTACAAATGGGGTCACCCCACAAAATTGCTCGTAACCCACAGCAACCAACAAGTGGCCATTATGACACCTAAGGAAGGTCTCAAACAGCTCCACAACTGGGGTATAATCACTCAAGCACCCCGTCCTACCCCGAATGCGAGGCCATCCTCCAAAATCTCCAACCCTTGGAACTCACACACTACAACCTAACTACAGGACACTCTCCTGCACTATGGCCTCTGCCAAGACAACGCATACATAAGGCTGGTTACCACACTGTTTCTGTTTATCAGATTAATAAGTTAGTGGAGGAATGGAAGCACATATGTTACCCCTTCCACGCTCCCCTGTTCTTGATGTGCTAAGCACATCCCCTGGTTTAAACTACTGCATTTAGAAGTGTTAATTTCATATTGATATATAACTTCTTTTATTACTTTAGCCAAGTATCTTACTTGTTTTACTATTGTGTGTTCAGATCAGACCCCATCTGATATAACGGATCCTGATCTGCCCACACATACCACTGTGTATAGTACTACCTCTGCTACACTAGTGTTCCTTTATTCCCTCCCTCCTCATCTTTCCTCTTTTACAATCAGAGTTTATCCTTCTCGGTTACGTTACACCAACTACTCCCAGACTCTCCCTATTTGAGGCAATGACACTTACCATTGTCTCCTTAAATGCTAAAGGCCTCAACAGCCCCTTTAAACGCTCACTTCTTTGGCGAGAAGCTATATCACAAAAAGCAGACATACTATGCGTTCAGGAAACACACTTTTCTGATCACAAATCCCCACAATGCTCCCACAAATTATTCCCCCAGTGTTTTCGAGCTTGTGCTGACAAGAAAACAAGGGGAGTGATGATCGCAGTACGTTCCTCCATCTCCTTTAATCTCACCCACCTTGACCAAGACCCCTCAGGCAGATTACTTAATTCTGTCAGCCACCTTCAACAACCAACCTTTTATTATAGTAAATATTTACGCCCCCAATGTCCGTCAGAAATCCTTCTACAAATCCATTATGCATAAGATCCAACACTATCCTAAAGATCAAATCATAATCTGTGGCGATTTTAATGATGTTTTAGACAACCAGATGGATTCATCCAACCCAAAACGCAGGAAGTCCATGGCTCTATCCTCAATAGTATCCCTAGAAGATCTCCATGATCCATGGAGATGTCAGAATGGTACAGAGAGGGATTACTCCTTTTATTCGAATGTCCAAAAATCATACTCTCGGATCGACCTGTTCTTAACCTCCAAGACACTACTCCAAAAAAATCAATAAATCCAAGATTGGCATTATTACATGGTTGGATCACGCCCCAGTATCTATTACCATATCACTCTCCCCCCACACACACCTTATGGCGTTTAAATGCTACACTCCTTAGTGTACTGGAGACCCGAGAACAGATTAGATCCAAGATCTCCTCTTTCTTTGACACCAACACTGGCTCTGTCTCTAACCCAACTACACTCTGGAATGCACACAAGTCTGTCAAACGGGGAATTTTCCTTCAGTTGGGTGCCCAGGAAAAGAAAAAGAAAACTCTCACAATAAACTCCTTCCTCCAGCATATCCAGACAATTGAATCCCTAAATAAACAAAACCCCACCTTAGCTAATGCAAAAGAGCTTAGTAAACTAAGAAATGATTTTAGCTCTTTCCTCCAAAAAGGTCACGATTTTTATCTTAAACGCCTCCGCCTCTCTTGGTACTCCCAAGGCAATAAAGCCGGGAAACACCTAGCCCAGCAATACAAACGGAGAGCAGCACAAACTAGAATCCCATTCCTCCTAAACCAAGAGGGTCACAAACTGACAAACCCAAAAGACATAGCGAACGAATTTAGCGCCTTTTACTCAAAATTATACAACCTCTCACTCTCTGCATCGGAGCCCCACCCCACAACTAATACAGGACTTCCTTACTCCTCTCCAACTCCCTTCGATAACTTCAAAGCAGCTCAACTCACTAGCCCAGCCATTCTCCCACCAAGAGATCCTCAAAGCTATAAAAGAACTCCCCTTACACAAAGTCCCAGGACCAGATGGGTACATAAATGAATACTACAAGACGTACACAGACCAAATCATACCCCACTTATGCAATACCTTTAATAGATTTTTAACCACTGGAGAGTTTCCATCAGAATCCCTTGAAGCAGTGATAACTACCATACACAAACCCAGCAAATCTCCCCATGACCCAACCAATTATCGCCCCATTTCTCTACTCAACACTGACCTCAAACTCTATTCAAAATTATTAGCCACCCATTTAGCGACATATATGCCCACTCTAGTACACCCGGATCAAGTAGGTTTCATCCCCTCCAGGCAGGCCTCAGATGGCACTCGTAGATTCATTGACATGATTCACTGGGCAGAGCACCACCAGATGCCTTCTCTGCTGATCTCTTTGGACGCAGAGAAGGCATTTGATAGGGTCAATTGGCTATACCTAGATCTAGTCCTACAGAAGTTTGGCATACATGGCCCATTTAGACAAGCCATCCTAGGTCTATATTCCACCCCAAATGCAAAAGTCCTAACATCGGGCATGTTATCCTCCCCTTTCCCTATCACCAACGGGACTCATCAGGGCTGCCCCTTGTCACCACTAATTTTTGCGCTGGTGATTGAACCACTAGCACAAGCAATTAGAGCCCATACGGAGATAGCTGGTCTCACGGTCAACCAAGCCGCCCATAAGATCAGCCTCTATGCCGACGATATCATCATTTGGCTCACCGATCCCTTACACTCCCTACCCCCGCTCTGCGACCTTCTACACTGATTCAGTCAGGTATCCATGTACAAACTAAATCAGTCTAAATCGGCTATATTAGGGGTATCCCTATCCCCACAACTTAGAACAAACATTACCTCAGCGTCTCCTTTTTCCTGGGCCCCGAACTCCTCCATGACCTACTTGGGTATTCAACTGACCTCCCCCTCTACCCTACTTCTGCGCACTAACATTTCCCTACTACTGTCAGGTCCCTCACTTACCAGACAGGTGAGTCCGCTTGGGCAGAGGGTAGGCTCCCTTACGTATCCGACTCGGGGCCCCTGATAGAGCAGACAGGAAGCCCGCGAGTACGGAGTGGTATGAGGGCCTGGTATATGGATCCTGGAGAAAGGTGGTCTTTCTAGCAGCAGGTAGAACTCAGGAACTCTGGAATTGATGCTGAGCAGGAGCTTACTAGGCTGGTCACACACACAGGCAGTGGTCGGCAACGGGCTGGCAACAGAGGTACAAAAAGAAGCAGGCAGAAGTGGGGTCAAACAAGCCGGGGTCGGGTTCAGGCAGCAGTCAGGGAGGTCCAAAAGGCAAGCTGGGTCATAACAGGTCAAAACTTCAGGGATACGGAACACAGAGAGAATCACGGAACTTAGGCACAGAGCTGTTGATCAGGCAGCACCGAACAGGGATTGAGGCAGACCTAAATAGGCCGATTGGTGTCAAACGCCGCGCTCGTGCATGCGCCGATTCGCCCATGCGCCCGCGCACCCACACGCGCCCGAGCGCGCCCCCGAACACCGGCGTGCACGGCAGCACTACCAGGCACGCCCACAGTAACGCCCATAGGCGAATGTGCGCTAGCGCGAAAGCGCGTACGCGCGCGCGCCCGGACACCACCCTGCACACCATGGCCGGCCAGACCAGACATGCCGGCGCCCCCAGGAACACGCGCCCCAGCAGGCACAGGAACACGCGCACCAACGCGCCCCGGCGCCCAACCAGGTAACCTCTCTGACAGTGCCCCCTCCTCAATGGCAGACTCCGGATGCCCAGCTGGGCAATCTTCGAGGCATGAGAAGCTTTAAATGACTGTAGGAGTTCCCTGGCGTGCAAGTTGCTTTCTGGTTCCCAAGAGTTGTCTTCGGGCCCATAGCCCTTCCACTTTACGAGGTATTGGACTTGGTTGCGTCTTCTGCAATCTAAAATTGCCTCCACCTCGCACTCCTCTTCGCCGTTAACTAGGATAGGCTTGGGTGGGCCAATACTACGGCCAACAAAGGAATTGGGGGTGACCGGCTTCAAAAGGGACACATGGAAGACTGGATGTATCCTCAGGGCGTTAGGTAGATCAAGTTCATATGCCACATTGTTAATTTTTCTTTTAACCAGAAAAGGACCCAAGTATTTAGGGCCTAGTTTTCTGGACGGACAGGCCAACTTTAGGTTAGTAGTAGATAACCAGACTGAGTTGCCAGGTTCCAGAACGAGTTCTCCGCGTCTCTTCCTGTCAAACATTCTTTTGTAATCTTCCTGAGCTTTGGCCATGTTATTCTGCAGTAATTTGTTGTTTATGGAAAAAAAGTCCAAGGTTTCAGATACTGCAGGGACGGAGCACTCGGGTATAGACCAAGGCAAGAAGGATGGATGGAAGCCATAATTAGCATAGAATGGTGACTGATTGGTAGCTGAGTGCAGTGAATTATTGTAGGAGAACTCTGTGATGGGAAGCAGGGAAGCCCAGTCGTCCTGAGAAACAGCGCAGAGAAACAGCGGAGGTATTGCTCCAAGGTCTGATTCGTCCTTTCAGTTTGTCCATTTGACTGGGGGTGATAGGCCGAAGAAAATGACAATTCAATCTCTAAGGAGCTACAGAGGGCTTTCCAAAATCTGGAGGTAAATTGGACGCCTCTGTCAGAAACTATGTTGGTTGGTACTCCATGCAATCTTTCTTTGATAAAGACGGTAGCGGTTTCCATAGCCGAGGGGGTGCCCTTCATGGGGAGGAAGTGGGCCATTTTAGACAGCCTGTCTACCACAACGAAGATGGAAGAGAAACCTTCTGATGAGGGGAGTTCAACAATGAAGTCCATTGAAATCATGGCCCACGGCCTCTCTGGGACCTGTAAAGGTTTTAACAGACCCCATGCCCTTGCCCGGCTATTCTTGCTTCTGGCACAGGTATTACAGGACTCAACATATTCCTTGCAATCCTTAACAAGGTGAGGCCACCAGAATGTACATTGTACTAGATCGATTGTCTTCCGTGTGCCAAAGTGACCGGCCAATTTGTGGTCATGGCACAAGTTTAACACCCGTACTTTTAGCTCCTCAGGGACCACAATTTTGTTTTTGTACCAGAACAGCCCGTCTTTGGTACAAGCTTCAGCAGGTGATGTCATTCCCATAGAGGACCGTCTGATCTGAGAGATTAGATCTTCTTGCAACATCAGGAAATTCCTAGAAGGGAGGATGGTGTCTGGAGGATGGGTCTTTTCTGAATCAAGGAACATGCGGGAGAAAGCGTCGGATTTGACATTCTTGGATCCGGGTCTGTAGGTGATGTGGAATATGAATCGGGGAAAAGAAAAGTGCCCATCTGGCTTGCCGGGGTTTTAGTCTCTTAGCCGTTCTTAGATATTCCAAATTTTTATGGTCTGTGTAGACCAAAATGGAGTGAGCAGCACCCTATGGGAGATAACGCCATTCTTCCAAAGCTGCCTTAATGGCTAGAAGTTCCCGATCTCCCACGTCATAGTTCCTTTCGGAAGAAGAAAGTTTACGTGAAAAGAATCCCACAGGGTACAGGAGCGCTTTAGCGCCTTGTCTTTGTGAGAGCACGGCTCCTACCGCAACTTCAGAAGCATCCACTTCTAATACGAAGGGTAAGGCTGGATTGGGATGTTTGAGGATAGTGGCTGAAGTAAACAGAGCCTTGAGTTTTTCAAAGGCCACTTGCGCCTTAGGGGTCCAGCAGAACCGGGTTCCCTGTCTGATGAGTTCACTAATGGGAGTTATTATCAAAGAGAATCCTTTAATGAACTTTCTATGAAAATTGGCGAAGCCAATAGAGTGCAGTACTCCTTTTTTGTCTACAGGTGCAGGCCAATCCAAGATAGCAGATAGTTTTTGCGGGTCCATCTTGATACCATCGGGAGAGCTGACCAGGCCTAGGAACTGAATGGATTGGAGCTCGAACTCACATTTTTCGAGTTTGGCATAAAGCCCATGTTGTCTGAGTCGGGTAAGTACGTTTAGCACGTGGTCAGTCAGGGAAGCAGAGAAAACCAGGATATCGTCCAGATAGACGATGACGTATGGGTCCAGGAAGTCACGAAAGACATCGTTGACAAAGTGCTGGAAGGTGGCTGGCGCGTTACACAGGCCAAAGGGCATGACGAGGTACTCGTAGTGCCCGAATTGAGTACGAAAGGCCGTCTTCCACTCGTCCCCCTCTCTTATGCGGATCAAATTGTAGGCTCTGCGGAGATCCAGCTTGGTGAAGATGGTAGCGGATCCTAATCTTTGAAATAGTTCAGGCACTAGAGGTAACGGATATCTGTTCTTTATAGTAATCATATTTAGTTCCCGGTAATCGATGCAGGGACGTAAGGAGTGATCTTTCTTCTCCACGAAAAAGATGTCCGCACCTGCTGGAGATGTGGAGGGATGAATGAATCCTTTCTTTAGGTTTTCGTCGATATAGGCTTTCAAGGTGCCCAGCTCCTGCTCAGTTAGGGGAAAAATCCTCCCGAAGGGAACTTCAGTTCCGGGTAAAAGCTCTATCGGGCAATCGTAGGGTCTGTGTACCGGAAGAGTTTCTGCCCCCTTCTTGCTGAACACATCCAGGAAATCCGGGTAGGGTTCGGGAAGATTTTGACAAGACTTGGCTTCCAAATCTAGGCACTGAGATGGTGTCATGGGGGTTCCCAACAAGCAGTGTTGTTTGCAATAATTGGACAAAAACTGGATCTTGCCTGTGGACCAGTCGATACTGGGATTGTGAGCCAGTAGCCAAGGCATTCCTAAGATGATTGGAAAGAGAAGAGAGGAGATGACATCCAGGCATAAAAGTTCCTGATGTTCCGGGCCAATAGTGGCCAGTAAAGGAACAGTCTCCTGGGTAACTGGTCCGGAGCTGAGGGTGGAGCCGTCCGCTAAGAATACTGCCAGTCCCTGGGCCTTGGGTTGGATAGGAATGTTATGGTTTTCGACAAAGGTTCGGTCAATGAAACCAATGCATGCTCCCGAATCAATAATGACCAGTACTGGGATGCTCCTTCCAGGTAGCTGTAATATAACAGAAAGTGTTAAATGGTTACCGGATCTGGGTGAGACAGGTGCACACAAAGAAGAGGGCGGCAGGCACTTACGTCTCTTGTTGGGACATGCCCTTACAAAGTGTCCTGATTCTCCACAATACAGGCACAGATTGAGTGCGCGTCTGCGCGTCTTCTCCTCTGGGGTCAAAGAGGGACGGAGCAGTCCTAGCTGCATGGGTTCTGGAGCTTCCTGGGCCGGAACAGATGAGACAGGAGAAGCTTGGTTTGGGGCACTAGGAACCCTGGGCAACATCCAAGTGGGACGTGGGTGGCCAGCGGACCTCTCAGAACGTCTCTCTCTAAGACGGCGGTCAATCTGAATTGATAGGTTTATGAGCTCATCCAGCGTCTGAGGTATCCCCACATGTGCCAATTTGTCTTTAAGGGGGTCGGACAACCCCAGCCGGTATTGGTGACGCAAGGCCGCATCATTTCACTCCGTATCAGAGCTTCAACGTCTAAACTCTACAGCGTAATCTTCAGCTGCTCTGGGGCCTTGTTGTAGAGAGTGCAAGGCGGCTTCTGCAGTGGCCGTTAGTTGGGGGTCCTCGTATAGCTGAGACATTGCTATGAAGAGGTCATCCAAGGAGTCCATAGATTTGGACTTTTGCTCCAGCAGACGGTGGGCCCAGGTCTGGGGCTCGCCGGTCAGAAGTGATGTAACGAACCCCACCTTAGTGGCTTCCAAAGAAAACGTACGAGGTTCCAAGGCAAAATAGAGTTCACATGCGTTGCAGAATGCCCAGAAATTGCAACATTCTCCAGAGAACTTTTCAGGTGTAGGCACCCTGGGCTCCGGTGGGAGCATTACTACAGAGGGTGCTGCGGAAGGGATAGCAGGTGCTGCTCCCTGAGGAGATGCTGAGAGGGCCTGGGCCTGTCCTTCCAGTCTTGTATAGCCTTCCTGTAGGCTTTTAACTGCCTGGGTGAGGCCGCTAGGTGCCTGCAAAGTTCATCCATGGGGGAGGCCCCCTGCCCAGACTCAGTCATGGCTGCCTGATACTGTCAGGTCCCTCACTTACCAGACAGGTGAGTCCGCTTGGGCAGAGGGTAGGCTCCCTTACTTATCTGACTTGGGGCCCCTGATAGAGCAGACAGGAAGCCCGTGAGTACGGAGTGGTATGAGGGCCTGGTATATGGATCCTGGAGAAAGGTGGTCTTTCTAGCAGCAGGTAGAACTCAGGAACGCTGGAACTGATGCTGAGCAGGAGCTTACTAGGCTGCTCACACACAGGCAGAGGTCGGCAATGGGCTGGCAACAGAGGTACAAAAGGAGCAGGCAATAGCGGGGTCAAACAAGCCGGGGTCGGGTTCAGGCAGCAGTCAGGGAGGTCCAAAAGGCAAGCCGGGTCATAACAGGTCAAAACTTCAGAGATACAGAACACAGAGAGGATCACGGAACTTAGGCACAGAGCTGTTGATCAGGCAGCACCAAACAGGGATTAAGGCAGACCTAAATAGGCCGATTGGCGCCAAACGCCGCGCTCGTGAGCGCACTAATTCGCCCATGCGCCCGCGCACCCGCACATGCCCGGGCGCGCCCCCGAACATCGGATTGCACGCCAGCTCTACCAGGCACGCCCGCAGTAACGCCCATAGGTGAACGCACGCTAGCGTGAACCCATGTATGCACGCGCGCCCGGACGCCACCCTGCACGCCATGGCCGGCCAGACCAGACACGCTGGCGCCCCCAGGAACACGCGCCCCAGCACGCACAGGAACACGCGCACCAACGCGCCCCGGCGCGCCCCGGCGCCCAACCAGGTAACCTCTCTGACAACTACATCAGAAATTACAGGATATTGCCAAATCACTCCTCTCCACGAATGCCTCCTGGGCAGGTCGAATAGCCCTGTCCAAAATGTTCCTCTTACCACATGTCCTATATCTCTTCAGGACTCTGCCAGTACCAATATTACATACTGATATAGCCTTCCTCCAACGGATCTTCAATAACTTCATATGGGCAGCTCGTAAACCACGCATTAAAGCTTCCCTGCTCAATACACCTATGAAACATGCTGGACTTGGAGTCCCGAACCTCAGATTATACTATAAAGCTATAATATTGGACCAAACCAAAAAATGGTAGGACATGGCCTCACTACAACCCTGGACTTTGATTGAAACCACCAATCTTGCCCATACCCCCTCGCACCTCTTAGCAGCCATTTGGATGGGTCACCACCCTCCACACTCATTTCTTCCAACAGTTAATGCAACTATAGCCACTTGGAAATCAATCATACAAATCTCAAAATGGCATACAATTACCAAGCTCTTTATGAACTCCCACTAGTAGCTATATCGCTCCTCTCTCCGGACTTGCCACTACACAGATGGTCCTCACAAGGCCTCCACAGGATAGGAGACATGTTCCAACAAAGCCAACTTCTATCTTTCCGTCAACTCTCAGACCAATGCTCCATACCCAACAAGGACTTTTATGTGTATCTGAGAATACGACATATTCTCGCCTCCATCCCAACCTCCCATAACACCTGGACCAAGGACCTTTTACAGTTTTTCAACCCAAAAAACAACAAAACCCGTGGCATCTCTTATCTCTATGGACTGCTAATAAAACCTGCTCAAGAAGAAAAGCCACCAGCTATAACTTTCTGGGAATCCAAACTACAAACTCCAATCCCCCTTCATTTTTGGTACCGAGCTGTCCGCTTACCTACCACCTTCTCCAAAGATATCTCTCATTGGGAAACTGTAATGAAAATTCTCTACAAATGGTATTACACCCCGGTGAAATTGGCTTGAATCTCCCCATCTTACACCACTAAATGCTGGAGAAATTGTGGCATAGATGGACATATTTTCCATATTTGGTGGGAATGCCCGTCCATAGTTATTTTCTGGACAGACATCTCCACCTTTATTCAAGAAGTTACTAACCTACCTGTTGAAGTGACCCGCAGATGGCTCTCTTCGGCTAGGCCTCTCAGATCTGTCCCCGAAATTCCATCCTATCATCACTCACATACTCATTGCGGCCCGTCTATCTATTGCCCGCTTATGGAAACAACCCTGTGCACCCTCTCTCAGTAACACCATTGATATTGACATTGATAAAAATTCTATCACCACTGGCAACCCTGGCTGTCTGACTATAGAGCCTTGCCTTGCCCATGATTAAACAATCAGTACTATCCCTTACAATAAATCTCTCCTTCCAGGAGAGAACTCATAAGGCCGCCCCTTTTCTGGAACAAATTGAGCCCTCTGCGTCTAGACAGTCACGGATAAGATTATTACTTTTTTGTTTTTCTAAAACTCTGCCTAATAGCCCTCTGCTTACCTATCCCCTCCCCTCATCTTTATACTTCTCCCCCCCCTCCTCTCCCCATCCCCCTTCGTCTCTATGCCCCCTGTTAGGGAACATGGAGAGAGACCAGTGCTGTATATGCTGGTCTATCTCTGATGTTATGCACCGTTACTGTAACCTTGATGTAATTAAGCTATGCTTGCTAAAATTCTTGTACATCCTTTTTTCTCAATAAATTTATTTGAAAACTAAATAAAAAAAAAAAAAAAGATTTCAATCCTGATGATGTGATAGAATTTCCACCGATAATATGGGAATATCTGTCTTATCATGAGGACTAAACAAAGAAAGGCATTTCCTTTTTCTATGGGATACTCTCCTCCCATTCAGATAATAAAAATGCTCACATGTTAAAATGGGAAAGAGATTTAGGTCAAAACTTCTCATGGGACCAGTGGAAAAAATCATTCCAAATAATCAACAAATCATCATCGTGTATAGAACACTGGGACAATGATCAAAAAATAACTAACAGGTGGTATTTACCCCCCGTATAAATTATCCAAAATTTACCCATCCACACCCGACATTTGTTGGAGGTGTATTGAGCAAACTGGAAATCTTATACACACCCTTTGGAGTTGCAAAACCCGAAAAGCTTTTGGAACTCAGTCTCACCATTTATAGCAGATATTACAGGAAACCTTTCTACGCTTACTCCCGCCTCAGCCCTACTAGGTATAGACCTTGAGAAATACCCCACTATACATAGAACAATTGTGGTCCACATTTTAATAGCCTCAAGACTTACAATAGCTTATCTCTGGAAATCTACGGAAGCACCCAATCTATCTACTGTCAGAACTAGATTGAATACCCAGGCACAATTTGAATTAATGCTAGCTTATAAAAAACACTCCATAACCACTTTCAGTAAAAAATGGAAAATTTGGATATCCCATCCCAGAGCCTCCAATTACCTAAAAGAATGTAAAATTTAAATTTACCATTCAGGCTGAAATATTGTGACCATTCACCTAAGCAATTAGTCGGTGTAGAGCAATATCTCTGATATTCATTACTTTTTGGTTATTCGTTATTTTTAATTTCCTTTCCCAACATTATTTCCATACTCATAGTTTATACTGTAAGAAGCATAGTTAAAGTGGTGACCTTCCAGTCCTACAGCTTGAACCCAAACGGGTGAGGCTGGACTAGGCCATTAAGGTTTATATCAGTACTATACTTTATGCCTTCTCAGTTTTTGTATTACAAATGTTGTATAATATATGCAGCAACTTTAATTGATTTGTATTTGTTTGATAAAATAAATAAAAATTATTGTTGAAAAAAAAAAGTTTTGTAATGAGTGTGTAGATTTGTACATGTAATGTGAGTTTTCTTGTGTTTTTTTTTTTTTTATGGGCACGGTGAAATTTTGTTCCTTTAACGCTAGAGGCCTTAAGGCTCCCTCTAAAAGAACACACATTTTAAATTAATTTCATAAACAGAAGATTAGTATCATCTGGTTTCAGGAAATGCATTTTCATTCAGATCACATCCCCAAAATATCTATTAAACGTTACTTAACATGGATTCATGATTCATTTCTATATTCTAAGTCGCGAGGAGTTTCTATTGCGATCCACAAAGACCTACCTCATCAAATATTGCAAAATTGGAAAGGCAAAGACAGTAGATCCTTAATTTTAAGGATCTTACTATATGGAAAGATGTTTAAATTTATTAACTTTTATTTACCAAACTATGAGCAAATAAAGAATGGGATAAAGGTCTTTTTAGGCACAATGGATAAAGCAGAAAGAACAGTAATAATTGGAGGAGACTTTAACTTTATAATGGATCCAAGAATAGATACAACAGCATATCACTCATAAAAAATTGTAGTCAACTAAAAGAATTGAAACATCTATTGGAAAAATATTAGATGTGGACATATGGAGGGTTCAACATCAGTCGGAAAAGAAGTATTCCTATTATTCCAATATACATAATACATATTATAGAATAGACTATTTTTTTATTAGTCAGCTAGGTCTGATGATGACTCCCTCCACCGATATAGGAAACTTTTTCTGGTCAGATCTTGCTCTGATATATATGGAACTAACGATAATTGACTATAATAAAACAGCAGGGGTATGGAGGTTAAATTATAATCTAATTAAAGATTTAAAAATGTGAAATAGATATCCAACAAGCAATAACAGAATTATTGCAAATTCACGAGGCAGACAACACTTCAATTCCCATAAAATGGGAAACATTAAAATGTGTACTGCGGGGACTGTTCATCAAACATGGAGCAAGATTAAAAAACAAAAAGACCAAAAAATATCTCAATTATTGGGAGAAATTTCAAAATTAGAAAAAGTACATAAACAAAATCTTGGTCCAATAGATAAGATATTGTTAAATGATAAACGTATTGAACTACAAACCCTGTTTGATGAGCAGTCCCTACTGTTATGAGATAAAAATAGAGCCCAATTCTATCAATATGGGAATAAAACCGGAAAAATATTAGCCAGAATGTTAAAAAAACAACAACCTCTGACCACTATAGTAAAAATTTTAAAAACTTCCAGAGAAATGACATATGACCCTATGGAAATTTCCAAAACATTCCACACATATTATGGTACATTATATAATATAAATACACAACAAAGAAATAAGGAAAAGGAAAAGAACTTAGAGGAAATACATCAACATATTAAGGAAACAGCACTACCTACTCTTCCTAAAAAAACAACGGAAGAATTGGAAAAATAAATTTCAACGGAAGAAATTCAACAAGCTATATCTGCACTGGTCCTGGGCAAAAGCCCAGGCCCAGATGGATATACTCCAAGATTTTATAGGAAATTTCAGGAGATAATCATACCTACCTTAAAGAAAACATTTAACTCCATATTGGCCTCACAAGCATTTACGCCACAGAGCATGGAAGCCCATATTTCACTTATTCCTGAACCAGAAAAGGATCATACATTGTGTAGTAACTGTCAACAAATTTCCCTCACAAATATAGATTCACGACTATATTCTAAAATCATCGCCAATAGACTGGCACCTATCCTGCCCAAATATATAAATTTAGATCAAACTGGTTTTACATTGGGGAGAGAAACGAGGGATAATATAATAACGTGTACATTAATGGAATACGCCTTGAGAACCACCATCCCAGCATGTGTTTTGTCGATAGATGCTGAGAACGCATTTGACAGGGTGGGATGGTGGTTTTTGGAAGAAACTTTAACACAAATAGGAATTGGTCCTAAGATGCTTCATAAGATCATGGCATTACATTCCAATCCCAGGGCGAAAAATAAAAACAAACGGAATGCTCTCTGAATACATAGAAATATGAAACGGTACCCAACAGGGATGCCCCTTGTCCCCATTATTGGAATAATGGAAAAATGGGGATATTCAAGGGATAAATATTAAAGGAAAAGAATATAAAATGACAGTATACGCGGATGATTTGTTAATATATGTCACTAACCCATTAGTAACTAGGGATGAGCTGAACACCCCCCGGTTCGGTTTGCATCCAGAACATGCGAACAGGCAAAAAATTTGTTCGAACACGCGAACACCATTAAAGTCTATGGGACACAAACATGAATAATCAAAAGTGCTAATTTTAAAGGCTTATATGCAAGTTATTGTCATAAAAATTATTTGGGGACCTGGGTCCTGCCCCAGGGGACATGTATCAATGCAAAAAAAGTTTTAAAAACTGACGTTTTTTTGGGAGCAGTGATTTTAATAATGCTTAAAGTGAAACAATAAAAGTGTAATATTCCTTTAATATGGGGTGTAGATAGTATAGGGTGTCTATAGTATGCCTGTAAAGTGGCGCATGTTTGTTAACACTTTAAAGTTCATAGTCTGAACACAGGTTGGGTAATGTGTCCTGCTAGGCTGTGTAGCAGAGCTGTGTATCTCTCAGAGTTGAATGGACAAACCGTTTGACAGGTGTAATGTAAGGTGCAAGTAAGTTGGGAATCCCCCACCCTGCACACCCAGCACTAGGGATGAGCTTCGTGTTCGAGTCGAACCCATGTTCGACTCGAACATCGTCTGTTCGCCCGTTCGCCGAATTGCGAACGATATGGGCCGTTCGCGCCAAATTCGTGTGGCGCGTCACGGCCCATAATTCACTGCGGCATTGCAGTGCATTACTGGCTGATGACTGGCCAAGCATGCACTATGACCCGCATGCTTGGCCAATCACAGCGCCGCCTGAACAGAGAGCCGTAATTGGCCAAAGCCAAGGAGGCTTTGGCCAATTATGGCTCAGGGGATTTAGTACACGCCCCACACTATATAAGGCCGCATGCACGGTGGCCCTGTGTAGTGTGTGTTCCGGCGTTCATTGAGAGAGAGAGAGAGACAGACAGTGACATTTGATTTGAGTTAGATATATTAGGCAGAACAGTCAGTCAGTTAGCTGCACTTACAGTGTATTGTGTATATATATGCATCCCAGGTGTTGCATATATATATATATATACACTGTATTCAGTTTAGCTAGATCCGTTCTTGTTATCTTCCTACTGACAGGCAGGCTTGTCTGAAGAAAATTACTGGTGTTCTTTTGATCCTATTAGTACCACAGTCAGGCAGCTAGACTATTTACAGTTAGTGCAGTGCGTCCTGTTCACAGTGTTCAGCTAGATCCATTCCTGTTATCTTCTTACTGACAGGCAGGCTTGTCTTGTTACAGTATATACAGCTACCTGAAGAAAATTGCTGGTGTTCTTTTGATCCTATTAGTACCACAGTCAGGCAGCTAGACTATTTACAGTTAGTGCAGTGCGTCCTGCTCACAGTGTTCAGCTAGATCCGTTCCTGTTATCTTCTTACTGACAGGCAGGCTTGTCTTGTTACAGTATATACAGCAACCTGAAGAAAATTGCTGGTGTTCTTTTGATCCTATTAGTACCACAGTCAGGCAGCTAGACTATTTACAGTTAGTGCAGTGCGTCCTGCTCACAGTGTTCAGCTAAACCTACAAATTAGTGGGGTGCGTCCTGCTCAGAGTGTTCAGCTAAACCTACAAGTTAGTGCAGTGCGTCCTGCTCACAGTGTTCAGCTAGATCCGTTCCTGTTATCTTCTTACTGACAGGCAGGCTTGTCTTGTTACAGTATATACAGCTACCTGAAGAAAATTGCTGGTGTTCTTTTGATCCTATTAGTACCACAGTCAGGCAGCTAGACTATTTACAGTTAGTGCAGTGCGTCCTGCTCACAGTTTTCAGCTAAACCTACAAGTTAGTGGGGTGCGTCCTGCTCAGAGTGTTCAGCTAAACCTACAAGTTAGTGCAGTGCGTCCTGCTCACAGTGTTCAGCTAGATCCGTTCCTGTTATCTTCTTACTGACAGGCAGGCTTGTCTTGTTACAGTATATACAGCTACCTGAAGAAAATTGCTGGTGTTCTTTTGATCCTATTAGTACCACAGTCAGGCAGCTAGACTATTTACAGTTAGTGCAGTGCGTCCTGCTCACAGTGTTCAGCTAAACCTGCAAGTTAGTGGGGTGCGTCCTGCTCACAGTGTTCAGCTAAACCTACAAGTTAGTGCGGTGCGTCCTGCTCACAGTGTTCAGCTAAACCTACAAGTTAGTGTGGTGCGTCCACCTCAGTGTTCAGCTAAACCTACAACTTAGTGGGGTGCCTCCTGCTCAGAGTGTTCAGCTAAACCTACAAGTTAGTGCAGTGCGTCCTGCTCACAGTGTTCAGCTAGATCCGTTCCTGTTATCTTCTTACTGACAGGCAGGCTTGTCTTGTTACAGTATATACAGCTACCTGAAGAAAATTGCTGGTGTTCTTTTGATCCTATTAGTACCACAGTCAGGCAGCTAGACTATTTACAGTTAGTGCAGTGCGTCCTGCTCACAGTGTTCAGCTAAACCTACTAGTTAGTGGGGTGCGTCCTGCTCACAGTGTTCAGCTAAACCTACAAGTTAGTGCGGTGCGTCACGCTCACAGTGTTCAGCTAAACCTACAAGTTAGTGTGGTGCGTCCACCTCAGTGTTCAGCTAAACCTACAACTTAGTGGGGTGCGTCCTGCTCAGAGTGTTCAGATAAACCTACAAGTTAGTGCAGTGCGTCCTGCTCACAGTGTTCAGCTAGATCCGTTCCTGTTATCTTCTTACTGACAGGCAGGCTTGTCTTGTTACAGTATATACAGCTACCTGAAGAAAATTGCTGGTGTTCTTTTGATCCTATTAGTACCACAGTCAGGCAGCTAGACTATTTACAGTTAGTGCAGTGCGTCCTGCTCAGTGTTCAGCTAAACCTACAAGTTAGTGGGGTGCGTCCTGCTCACAGTGTTCAGCTAAACCTACAAGTTAGTGGGGTGCGTCCTGCTCACAGTGTTCAGCTAGATCCGTTCCTGTTATCTTCTTACTGACAAGCAGGCTTGTCTTGTTACAGTATATACAGCTACCTGAAGAAAATTACTGGTGTTTTTTTGATCCTATTAGTACCACAGTCAGGCAGCTAGACTATTTACAGTTAGTGCAGTGCGTCCTGCTCACAGTGTTCAGCTAAACCTACAAGTTAGTGGGGTGCGTCCTGCTCACAGTGTTCAGCTAAACCTACAAGTTAGTGCGGTGCGTCCTGCTCACAGTGTTCAGCTAAACCTACAAGTTAGTGTGGTGCGTCCACCTCAGTGTTCAGCTAAACCTACAACTTAGTGGGGTGCCTCCTGCTCAGAGTGTTCAGCTAAACCTACAAGTTAGTGCAGTGCGTCCTGCTCACAGTGTTCAGCTAGATCCGTTCCTGTTATCTTCTTACTGACAGGCAGGCTTGTCTTGTTACAGTATATACAGCTACCTGAAGAAAATTGCTGGTGTTCTTTTGATCCTATTAGTACCACAGTCAGGCAGCTAGACTATTTACAGTTAGTGCAGTGTGTCCTGCTCACAGTGTTCAGCTAAACCTACAAGTTAGTGGGGTGCGTCCTGCTCACAGTGTTCAGCTAAACCTACAAGTTAGTGCGGTGCGTCCTGCTCACAGTGTTCAGCTAAAACTACAAGTTAGTGTGGTGCGTCCACCTCAGTGTTCAGCTAAACCTACAACTTAGTGGGGTGCGTCTTGCTCAGAGTGTTCAGCTAAACCTACAAGTTAGTGCAGTGCGTCCTGCTCACAGTGTTCAGCTAGATCCGTTCCTGTTATCTTCTTACTGACAGGCAGGCTTGTCTTGTTACAGTATATACAGCTACCTGAAGAAAATTGCTGGTGTTCTTTTGATCCTATTAGTACCACAGTCAGGCAGCTAGACTATTTACAGTTAGTGCAGTGCGTCCTGCTCACAGTGTTCAGCTAAACCTACAAGTTAGTGGGGTGCGTCCACCTCACAGAGTTCAGCTAAACCTACAAGTTAGTGGGGTGCGTCCTGCTCAGAGTGTTCAGCTAAACCTACAAGTTAGTGGAGTGCATCCTGCTCACAGTGTTCAGCTAGATCCGTTCCTGTTATTTTCTTACTGACAGGCAGGCTTGTCTTGTTACAGTATATACAGCTACCTGAAGAAAATTACTGGTGTTTTTTGATCCTATTAGTATCACAGTCAGGCAGCTAGACTATTTACAGTTTAGTGCAGTGCGTCCTGCTCACCGTGTTCAGCTAAACCTACAAGTTAGTGGGGTGCGTCCTGCTCACAGTGTTCAGCTAAACCTACAAGTTAGTGTGGTGCGTCCACCTTAAAGTGTTCAGCTAAACCTACAAGTTAGTGGGGTGCGTCCTGCTCACAGTGTTCAGCTAAACCTACAAGTTAGTGGGGTGCGTCCTGTTCACAGTGTTCAGCTAAACCTGCAAGTTAGTGGGGTGCGTCCTGTTCACAGTGTTCAGCTAAACCTACAAGTTAGTGGGGTGCGTCCACCTCACAGTGTTCAGCTAAAGCTACCTGTAGAAGGTTGGTGGTGTTCTCATACTACAGACAGGCAGTTGATTTTGCTAGCTGCAGTATCAGTACATATATATATATATATATATATATATATATATATATATATATATATCCCAGCTTAGTGCAGCTACAGGCCATTAGTATGTATGGAAGGCCAAGAAGGAGAGGTAGACAGTCACAAGCCAATAAGAGAGGGCAAGCAGGCTCTGTGTCTAGTGCTGGTCGTGGAGACGGTGCATCCTCATCAGCACGTGACCGTGGGACACGCTTGGCCTTTTTTTCGGCAGCTGGCCGTGTTGAGCCGCAACATGTGGAAGACTTGGTCGAGTGGATGACCAAGCCGTCCTCATCCTCCTCATCCTCTCTCACCCATGCCCAGGGTACTTTGTCTGGCAAAGCAGCGGCCTCTTCCCTCGGCTCAATGTCATCAGTGACTCCTTCCCTAGCCCCACCATGTCCTCCTGAGGAGTCCCTCGAACTGTTTGACCACAGTGTTGGGTACATGCTCCAGGAGGATGCCCAGCGTTTGGAAGGCTCTGATGATGATACTGAGCTCGATGAAGGCAGTAACATGAGCAGGGACAGAGGGGGTGTCCAAGAAGGACAGCAATCTGGCAGTCATGCTCCCTCTGCTGCAGCATACTGCCAGGTTTGCTCCAGTGATGAGGAGGGAGGGGATGATGAGGTCACTGACTCAATGTGGGTGCCTGATAGAAGAGAGGAGGAGGAGGAGGTGGCACATCATAAGGGCAGCACATTGACTGCATCACACCCCAAAGCTCCACATGTGCAGGGCGCTGCAGTCTCTGCACGTTATTCAAAAAGTTCTTTGGTGTGGGCCTTTTTTGAGACGAGTGCATCAGATCGCACCGCTGCTATTTGCAACATATGTCTCAAGCGTATCTCGCGTGGCCAAAACATATCCCGCTTGGGTACCACATGCTTGACCAGACATATGTTGACCTGCCATGCAGTTCGTTGGCAAGCGTATCTAAAAGACCCACACCGAAGAACAAAGAGGACCTCTCCTTGCTCCTCATCAGCTGAGATTTCCAACCCCACTATACCTTCAGTCCTCTCTGAGACCTGCACTGAGAGGAATGAAGGAGTAGAATTAGGTGTGTCACAGCCAAGTACTTGTGGGCAATCTGCTTTTGGTACACCGACGTCAGATTGTACCAGGCAAATTTCCCTGCCCCAGCTGCTGCACCGCCGAAAGAAGTTTGCTCCCAGCCATCCACATGCCCAGCGGTTGAATGCTAGCTTGGCAAAATTGCTAGCACTTCAACTGCTGCCTTTTCAGTTGGTAGACTCTGCCCCCTTCCGTGAGTTTGTGGAATGTGCGGTTCCTCAGTGGCAGGTACCCAAACGCCACTTTTTCTCACAGAAGGCGATTCCGGCTCTCATGTGGAAGGCAATGTCCATGCCTCGCTGGACAGGGCGGTCAGCGGTAAGGTGCATATTACCGCTGACTCATGGTCCAGCAGGCATGGACAGGGACGTTGCCTAAGTTTCACGGCGCATTGGGTGACTCTGCTGGCAGCTGGGAAGGATGCAGGACAAGGTGCAGTAGTGTTGGAGCTTGTTCCGACACCACTCCTCCAAAATGCTAATGATTGTGACACATCTCTCTCCTCCACCCCTCCTCTTCTTCTTCCTCCATGGCCTCTTCCTGTGCTTTGTCCTCGGAACCAGCGGTGCTCCGTAGCCGTTCAAGGGGCTACGCAAGTACGCAGGCCAAAAGATGCCATGCGGTGCTTGAGCTGGTGTGCTTGGGGGACAGGAGCCACACTGGGGCAGAGGTTCTGTCAGCTCTGCAGGGGCAGGTTCAGAGGTGGTTGATGCCACGCCAACTTAAGGCAGGAATGGTGGTTTGCGACAATGGCACCAACCTCCTCTCTGCCCTCCGACAGGGACAAATGACCTATGTGCCCTGTTTGGCTCACGTCCTTAACTTGGTGGTGCAGCGGTTCTTGGGCAGGTACCCGGGCTTACAGGATGTCCTGAGGCAGGCCAGGAAAGTCTGTGTGCATTTCCACCGGTCATATAATGCCAGTGCTCGGCTGACGGACCTCCAAAAGGAGTTTAACCTGCCCAAGAACCGCCTAATCTGTGACATGCCCACCAGGTGGAACTCAACGTTGGCCATGCTGCAGCGGCTGCACATGCAGCAGAGGGCCATCAATGAGTACCTGTGCGACTATGGCACCAGGACAGGGTCAGGGGAGCTTGGCTTTTTTTCCCCACGCCAGTGGGCCATGATCAGGGATGCATGCACTGTCCTGTCACCATTTGAGGAGGCCACGAGGATGGTGAGCAGTGACAGTGCATGCATCAGTGACACTGTCCCCCTTGTCCACCTGTTGGAGCACACGCTGCATGGAATAATGGACAGGGCACTTGAGGCAGAACAGAGGCAGGAAGAGGAGGACTTCCTTAGCTCTCAAGGCCCCCTTTATTCAGACAGTGTTCCTGTGTGCCCGCCGATCACACAGGAAGAGGAGGAGGAGGAGGAGGAGGAGGAGGAGGAAGATTGTGTCAGTATGGAGGTGGAGCCTGGCACTCAGCATCTCAGCAGCAGTCTTTAAGGGATCAGTCCCAAGAAACACATGGACTTGTACGTGGCTGGGAGGAGGTGGCTGCGGACCATGTCGTCCTTAGTGACCCAGAGGACTCCGGACCGAATGCCTCAGCAAACCTACGCTGCATGGCCTCCTTGATCCTGCAAAGCCTGCGTAAGGATCCTCGTATTCGTGGTATCAAGGAGAAGGACCAATACTGGCTGGCAACCCTCCTTGATCCACGTTACAAGGGTAAGGTTGCGGACCTTATCTTGCCAGCGCAGAGGGAGCAGAGGATGAAACATCTTCGGGAGGCCTTGCAGAAAGGTCTGTGCAACGCGTTCCCAGAGACTGGGAGGTTACAAACTCCTATTTCTGGACAACGTGTTGCTGAGGCTTCGGTCAGTCAAAGAAGGAGCGGTGGAGAAGGTGGCCGTCTGACCGATGCGTTCAGACAATTTTTTGGTCCGCAGCCCCAAGGTATGATCGGTTCCAGCAACCATCGCCAGCGTCTGTTTTACATGGTGCAGGAATACCTAGGGGCAAGATCAGACTTGGACAACTTTCCCACCGAAAATCCTCTGGGTTACTGGGTCTTGAGGATGGATCACTGGCCAGAGCTTGCACAGTATGCAATTGAGCTACTGGCCTGTCCTGTATCCAGCGTTCTTTCGGAACGCACATTCAGTGCTGCTGGAGGCGTGGTAACCGATCACAGGGTGCGTCTGTCCACTGACTCGGTCGATCGACTGACCTTCATAAAAATGAATCAGTCTTGGATCACCACCAGCTAACAAGCACCTGATGCTGATGTAACCGAATAATTTTTTTTGAAATCTCAGATCCCTTCAAAGACTGCCTATGCTGATGCTGAGTGACTATCCCTGAGTAATTATCCTCTTCCTCCTCAATCATCACGCTGATAGCTTGTAAGAACATTTTTGGTTCTGGGCGCCACCACCAGTGCCTAAGGCACAATTTTTCTGCCCCTGTTTCACAGGGGCATGTAATTACAATTTTTTATGCAATACTTTGCAGCAGGGCTCGTTCCTGCGTTCCAACTAAAGTGTCTGTGAGGGGTTGCAGTATTGTGGCACCAGCACCACCACCACCACAGGCCCAATTTTTCTGCCTCTGTTCAACAGGGGCATGTAATTACAATTCTTGATCTAATATTTCACAGCAGGGCCCATTTCTGCACCCACCAAGAGCAAGTGAGGACTTACAGTGTTGTGGCACCAGCACCACCACCACCACCACCACCACCAAAGGCCCAGTTTTTCTGCCCCTGTTCAACAGGGGCATGTAATTACAATTCTTGATCTAATATTTCACAGCAGGGCCCTGTGAGGGCTTACGTTGTTGTGGCCACAACAACACCTAAGGCCCAAATTTCTGCTGAGTATATAGGGCAGGCCCCTACTTTCAAACATCTAAATTACAAACGACTCCTACTTGCAAACGGAAGGAGACAACAGGAAGTGAGATGAAATCTACCCCTAGGAAGGGAAATTCTCTCCTGTAAGAGTTAATATGGGAAAAACATTTCTCCTTTCCACTGATGCTTTCCAATCCTTGTTCCACAAAAAACCCCAAATTCTCAAAAAACATTTGTCATTGGGACAAAAAGTGAGGTGAAATCTTCTAAAGAGGAGGAAAGACAGCAAAACAAATGTCACAGGGGTGATAACCCTTCCCTATGTTTTCCAAAAGGCTTAAAAAAGATATTTTGGCTGGAGCTAAACACGTTAAAAATGTACCCGTTCAAAATGACAAACAGATTCTACTTAACAACAAACCTACAGTCCCTGTCTTGTTTGCACCGCCTGTATACTTCTGTTCAGAGTATATAGGGCCTGGTGGCCCCACACCTTTCCTTATTTTAATTTGGGTGTGGGGTTCCCCTTAATATCCATACAAGACCCAAAGGGCCTGGTAATGGACTGGGGGGTACCGTTTGTCTCACTGATTTTCATCCATATTGCCAGGACCCGACATTACATTAAACCCGCAAGCAGTTTTAAATGAGATTTTTTCCTTTAAAAATGACATTTGGTGCAGGGACTGTTCTAAACACGGGAAACACGCGCCACTTTACCGGCATACTATAGACACACCCCAGGTATGATATTTAAAGGAATATTTCACTTTTTTTTTTTTTTACTTTAAGCATCATTAAAATCACTGCTCCCCAAAAAAACGGCCATTTTTAAAAGTTTTTTTTGTATTGATACATGTCCCCTGGGGTAGGACCCGGGTCCCCAAAAACTTTTTAGGACAATACCATGCAAATTAGCCTTTAAAATGAGCACTTTTGATTTCGAACGTTCGAGTCTCATAAACGTCAATGGGGTTCTAACGTTCGTGCGAACTTTCGGTCCGTTCGCAGGTTCTGGTGCGAACCGAACCGGGGGGGGGGGGTTCGGCTCATCCCTACTCCCGGGGTGTCCCCAAACTCATCCCCCACCTCCTGAGAGAAAAGCAGGTGTCTTTAGCCCAGGATCACTGCAGGATCTGCTGTCTGCTAACAGAGCTCCATTCTCAGGCTCCTCACATGCCGCTCGCTGGCTCCACCCCCCCACAATCTCTTTAATAAAGACCTGCGCTGTCTCAGAAGCTGATGGGGTACCCTTCATGGGTAGGAAATGCGCCATCTTGGACAACCGATCAATGACTACAAAGATGGTAGAGTAACCTTCGGAAGGAGGAAGTTCGACAATGAAATCCATTGAAATCATTTGCCAGGGTCTCTCCGGAACTGGTAAGGGTCTCAACAACCCCCAGGATTTTGTCCTACTAGATTTATTTCTGGCGCAGGTAGGGCAGGTTTCAATGTATTTCTTGCAATCTTCTTTTAAACATGGCCACCAAAAGGTACGCTGTAAGAGTTCAGTTGTCTTGTGCACTCCAAAGTGTCCTGTAAGGGCATGGTCATGGCAGAGACCCAGGGCTGAGACTCGTAAAGTTTCAGGCACAAAGATTTTATTGTTGTGCCAAAAAAAACATCTTTAGCTTGTAGCATCATCCCAGGGGATGGCAGGATATCAATAGAGGCAAGCCTAATCTGTGACAAGAAATCTTCCTGTAACAAAAGGAAACTTCCGGGAGGAAGAATGGTGTCTGGAGGAGCTGGCTCTTCTGTCATGCCAAACATCCGAGACAAGGCATCTGGCTTAACATTCATAGATCCTGGCCTGTAGGTGATGTGAAAAACGAATCTCGTAAAGAAGAGTGCCCACCTGGCCTGCCAGGGTTCCAACCGTTTCGCGACTCGCAGATACTCTAAGTTCCGATTGTTGGTATAGAACAGGATCAGATGGGCTGCCCCTTCCAGCAGGTACCTCCACTCTTCAAGAGCGGTTTTAATTGCCAGAAGCTCACGGTCTCCCACATCGTAGTTCTTTTCTGCTGGGGACAACTTGCGAGAAAAGAATGCCACAGCGTGCAGTAAGGACTTGGCCCCTTGGTGTTGAGACAGAACTGCCCCTACTGCCGTCTCTGAAGCATCTACCTCTAGGACGAATGGCAGAGCAGGGTCTGGATGCCGTAATATAGGTGCAGCAGTGAAAAGACCCTTCAAGGTCCAAAATGCGGTTTGCGCCTCGGAAGACCACTGGAATCGTTGGGCTTGTCTTGTCAGTTGAGTTATGGGAGAAATTGAGGTATAGGGGGGAGGTGCTGCGCTAACCAGAAGAAAGCTGTAAATCTCTGTCTGTGGTCAATTAATAAAATTACATAAAATTGAATAATAAATCGCATAAATAAGTGTTGACACTAAAAAACATTCAAGTCTTAATAATCAGCATCATGTGTATGTGAAAAAAAGGTGCATAAAAAATCCTTTTCAATTGGTATATACTAAATGACAAAAAAAATCGCATGTTAAATCGCATAAATAAGTGTTGACACTAAAAACATATAAATCTAGATAATCATGTGTTGGTGCACAAAGGGACACAAACACTACTTCATGTGAATAATTCTAAATAAAAATACATAGAATAAATCAGAAATAACCATCATAAACATATCCTTATAAATGGTGCAAAACGTACAAAGTGCCAGTGCTTAAAGGTGTTCTAGATATCGCAAATAAAACACATCAATCCAATGCAATATGGATAATAAATAATATAAATAAATGTCCCAATAATAGTGATATAAAATATATTGTGCTGGCCTGCGAAACAAATGACCAATGACATGCCAGTAAGTGCAGCAAACTTAAAGTGAAGGTGCAAAAGCAAGTTCTGGTGTATTCAATAAAACAACAGTGGGGTGTCTGGGATGCAATTCACTCAGTGTCCTCTTCGTGCATAAAACACTAATGTAAGCAGTGGCCCCTTACCTAGCGGTGCTAGGTCAACCGCATGAATTGTAGCTAAAACGCCAGGTCCTGAGCCTCAATCGCGTCCCTATATCCACGCTTGCCGGTGTTGGGTTATCCTAATGGCAGCTGATTACAAGTGGCTATGGTCCTATCAGGGGTCCTGGACCAGCAGGGATCCTAGCTCAGCCTCCACATCTCAGGTATGTATGTACAGGAATATGCAGGACAAAGGTACTTGATAGTGAAGTATGTATTAACCAGGTAATGCTTTATTAAAAATCTTTAAGTAGATGTACTCACATAAAAACAATGCAGAGCAAACCTCTCTCCTACGAGCAGCGAACTCGTTCTGTGTCTAGCAATGTGAAACAGCCTATTCCGTCCCTACGCGTGACATCACCGATCACGTGACTTCTTCAGGGGATCCCCTGAAGAAGTCACGTGATCGGTGATGTCAGAGCAAACCTCTCTCCTACGAGCAGCGAACTCGTTCTGTGTCTAGCAATGTGAAACAGCCTATTCCGTCCCTACGCGTGACATCACCGATCACGTGACTTCTTCTTTATGCACGAAGAGGACACTGAGTGAATTGCATCCCAGACACCCCACTGTTGTTTTATTGAATACACCAGAACTTGCTTTTGCACCTTCAATGACTTTTACACTGGCACTTTAAGTTTGCTGCACTTACTGGCATGTCATTGGTCATTTGTTTCACAGGCCAGCACAATATATTTTATATCACTATTATTGGGACATTTATTTATATTATTTATTATCCATATTGCGTTGGATTGATGTGTTTTATTTGCGATATCTAGATCACCTTTCAGCACTGGCACTTTGTACGTTTTGCACCATTTATAAGGATATGTTTATGATGGTTATTTCTGATTTATTCTATGTATTTTTATTTAGAATTATTCACATGAAGTAGTGTTTATGTCCCTTTGTGCACCAACATATGATTATCTAGATTTATATGTTTTTAGTGTCAACACTTATTTATGCGATTTAACATGCGATTTTTTTGTCATTTAGTATATACCAATTGAAAAGGATTTTTTATGCACTTTTTTTCACATACACATGATGCTGATTATTAAGACTTGAATGCTTTTTAGTGTCAACACTTATTTATGCGATTTATTATGCGATTTTATGTCATTTTATTAATTGACCACAGACAGAGATTTACAGCTTTCTTCTGGTTAGCGCAGCACCTCCCCCTTTATACCTCAGTTTGATTTTGGGCTTATGTCTGACCCTTGCTTCGGTGCATGCAGCTGTCCAGTCGCATACGTGCGTTTTTACTATTTTTCTGAGTTCTTGTTTTCTTTTCTTTTTCCAATTGGGTAGCGCAGGAATATTCTTATTATATGGGAGAAATTATCACAGAAAATCCTTTGATGAACTTCCTATAGAAGTTTGCGAATCCTACGAACCATTGCACCCCTTTCTTGTCCGTAGGAGCTGGCCAATCCAGGATGGCAGAGACCTTCTGGGGATCCATTGTAATGCCGTCTGTGGAGAGGACAAGGCCCAGGAACTGTATACTTTGGCATTCAAACTCGCATTTTTCTACTTTTGCATACAAGCCGTGCTGTCTGAGTCCGGCCAGGACCTTTCTGACATGTTCTCGATGAGCTTCTAGAGAAGAGGAGAAAATCAAGATGTCGTCTAAATACACAATAACAAATTGGTCTAAATAGTCCCGGAAGACATCATTAATAAAGTGCTGGAATGTTGCTGGGGCGTTACAAAGCCCAAAGGGCATCACCAAATATTCAAAGTGTCCAAACCGGGTACAAAAAGCTGCCTTCCATTCGTCACCTTCATGAATACATACCAAGTTATATGCCCCTCGTAAGTCTAGTTTCGTGAAGATGACAGCAGAACGGAGTCTCTGAAACAGCTCTAGTACTAGAGGCAAGGGGTATCGATTTTTACTCTTGATTTTATTTAGGTCCCGGTAATCCAAACATGGGCGAAGGGAAAGGTCTTTTTTCTCAATGAAGAAAATTCCAGCTCCTGGCTGGGGACGTGGAGGAATGGATAAACCCCTTTCTCAAGCTATCATCAATATAGTCTTTCAAGGCGGCAAGTTCAGGTTCAGTCAAGGGAAAGATTCGCCGAAAGGTATCTCGGCGCCAGGGAGGAGCTCGATGGGGCAGTTGTATGGTCTTTGTGGAGGGAGAGTCTCAGCTCCCTTCTTACTGAAAACATCGGTAAAGTCTTGGCAGGGTGCAAGAATGGAAGAACTAATTTCATCATCTGAGTCCATACACAGCAGAGGAGATGGATGACAGGACGGCTTGGAGAAGCAATATTGCTGGCAGTAGAGAGAGGAAAACTCGATCTTTCCGGTATCCCAACGAGTGCAGGGATTATGCGCCTGGAGCCATGGCATACCCAAAATGATAGGGAACAGAGGTGAAGCTATGGCATCCAGGCATAACAGTTCTCTGTGGTTACTGGAAATGGTAGCAGGTAACAGAACAGTCTCTTGGGTATCAGGAACGGATTCAATATGCGACCCATCTGCCAGGTGGATAGAGAGTCCATGAGCTTTGGGCTGCAGGGGAATCTTATGTTGAAGAGCAAAAGTCAAATCAATGAAGCAACTGCAAGCCCCTGAATCCACAAAAGCAGGTACTTGGATAACTCTCTCTGGAAGTTGTAGTGAAATCTGTACGGCCAGGTGGAAAGACTTGGGAGGCAGAGATGACTGGCTGGCAGGGAAGAAAATCAGGCATCTTCAAATCTTGGCAAGACAGGATCTCACATAATGGCCATCCTTCCCACAGTACAGACACAAGTGATTCTGTTGGTGGTACAGGCGTTCCTTAGGAGAAAGGGATGGATGGGACCTGCCGGGTTGAGTTGGGCTAGGTGGACCAGGTTCTTGTGGTATCAACCCTAAAGGCTGGAATCATCCAGCTGACCTCTCGGCACTGCCTTCTCTTAAGCGTCTGTCAATTTGAATTGTCAGGTCAATGAGTGCTTCTAAGGACTCAGGTACTCCAACAGGAGCAAGTTCATCCTTTAGGGATTCAGATAATCCTAGTCGAAATTGGTAATGGCGAGCAGCACTATTCCATTCGACATCCGCGCTCCAGCGTCTAAAGTGTGTTACATAGTCCTCAGCGGCTCGGTGGACTTCCTGGAGCACATGCAGAGCAGACTCGGCCGTGGCAGTTCGCAGAGGGTCCTCATAGAGTCGAGCCATGGTTGCAAACAAAGAGGTCAGGCTTGTCAGACAGGAGTTACCCTGTTCCAGTAGACAGTGAGCCCAGAACTGAGGCTCGCCCTGCAGGAGGGAGATCACAAACCCTACTTTATTGGCTTCCTGAGAGAAGGTCTAGAGTTGTAGCGAAAAGTAAAGGACACGGGCATTCTGAAAAGTCCTAAACTCGCCTGAGAACTTTTCTGGAATAGGAACCTGGGGTTCAGGTGACTGCATTATTAAAGTAGATGTCGGAGAGAGTTCATGAATCCATTCTTCGAGCTGACTGTAGCCTTCTTGCAGGCTCTTGACTGTTTGGGTAAATGCAGTGAGGTGATGACACAGCTGTTCCACTGGGGAGGTTGCTCGTTCAGGCTCTGTCATGGCTGCTTTGTACTATCACATACCTGGTAGAAGAGCTTGAATGGACGAGCAAGGCCTCCCTTACCATTCTGACTTAGGGCCCCTGATAGAGCAAACAGAAGGTACCAAAGTACAGAGTCGCACGAGTGCCAGAAAATCCTTGGTGGAAGCAGGACGGCTGGTCCCGATCGTGCTGGAAAGGACACCGGGAAGCTTCAGCAGAAGACCAGCAAATGGCAGCAGGTGCAGATGACAGCAGCAAGTAGTGAAATCAGGCAAGCAGGGTCATACACGGCAGGTCAAATTGGATACAGGGTGTAGGCAGGATCGAAGTAAGAATCAAGCCGGGTCAAGCCAGATCGGCAGTGCAGGTGCCAGGGAGGAAGCCGAAGGTTGGTCACTAGATAAGCCGAGGTTGGTACAGGCAGAGTTCAAGGAGAGGTATACAGACAAGCCAGGTAGACAACAGGAATCAGGATACAGGTTCACAGGATACTGAATACTCAGAAGCTGAAGACAAAGCAGCACCGACCCAAGGCACTGGCTGTACTTAAATAGACTGCTTGGCGCATATGTGGGCGCACGCTAGTGCATGCGCTGGCGCACGCGGGTGCGCGCAAGTGCCGATCGCGCACAAGGATGTGCGACGGCTGCTGTTTGCGCTCCTGTTCGTGCATGCACACATCTATGCCAAAGCCAAGTTTCTGTGTGCAACAGGAATGCGCATTCTTCTGTGCCTTAGAAGTCTTCTGAGGGAACGAGGCTGTCTGCTGATAAGTGCATCCTGACACCTTGTCATTAGGTGCACCAATGCTCTTAAAGGGTCCCAATGATATTCGGCAAATGAACATCTCAAAGGGCTGCCCTCCCATAATAATTATTTTGCAATCCCTCTTTGTTTCACTGCCCCCTCTATTACCATCCTCCTTTTCTTTTGGACAATGCATACCCAGTCAGTCTAGGACTAGCATTGCCTCCATAAATGTACTCTGGCAGTATAGTTCCAGAACTCTGTAGACCTTACTACCTGCCACTGCTGCACTTGAAGTGGCCTTGCTATTGTTTATGCTGATCTGGATGCCAAATCTCATTGCATGCCTAGTCCTTACTGTTAATGACTTTGTATGCTAAATTGTGTTATTACCATTGTTATTCAATTTAATGCTTGCCTAGTTACTAACCATATTGGGTGACAATATATAATAAAGTGATACTAAAGTGTCACTTTTTTTTGTTAAAAATAACAAACATGTTATACTTACCTGCTCTGTGTAATGGTTTTGCACAGAGCAGCCCAGATCCTCCTCTTCTCGGGTTGGTGCACCTGGCCCCTCCCTCCTGTTGAGTGCTCCCACAGCAAGCAGCTTGCTACGGGGTCACCTGAGCTGAGCCACAGCTCCATGTGTTCATTAAGACACAGAGCCATGACCCAGCCTTGCCCCCTCTCTCTCATCATTGGCTAACTGACTTTGATCGACAGCAGCGGGAGCCAATGGCACTTCTCTGCTGTCTCAGCCAATGAGGAGGGAGACAGCCGAGTCTCTCGGGCAACATCGATGGATCGAAAAGGGCTCAGCAAGTATTAATCACTACAGGCATACCCCACTTTTAAGTACACAATGGGGTTTATTTACTAGAGCTGCCCCTCCCCGCCCCCTAGTGGTTAACCCCTTCACTGCCAGTGTCATTTACACAGGAATCAGTGCATTTTTATAGCACTGATTGCTGTATAAATGACAATAGTCCCAAAAATGTGTCAAAAATGTTCGATGTGTCCTCAATAATGTCGCAGTCACAATAAAAATCACTGATCGCCGCCATTTAAAAAAAAAAAAAAATATTAATAAAAATGCCATAAAACTATCCCCTATTTTGTAAACGCTATAACTTTTGCGCAAACCGATCAATAATCCCTTATTGCAATTTTTTTTACCAAAAATATGTAGAAGCCTAAACTGAGGAAAAAAATTGTTTTTTTATATATTTTTGGGGGATATTTATTATAGCAAAAAGTAAAAAATAATGCGTTTTTTTCAAAATTGTCACTCTATTTTTGTATATAGCGCAAATAATAAAAACCGCAGAGGCGATCAAATACCACCAAAAGGACGCCAATTTTGTTTGGGAGCCATGTCGCACGACCGCGCAATTGTCAGTTAAAGCGATGCAGTGCCGAATCGCAAAAAGTGCTCTGGTCAGGAAAGGGGTAAATTCTTCTGGGGCTGAAGTAGTTAAATCAGTATTTAATAGTGATATGGGTTGAAAGTTGGCTGGGTCGTTCGGTTCTTTCCCTGGCTTGGGCAAAGTCACTATCAGAGCATTCAGCATTTCTGGTGGAAAGAAGGAAGAGGCCGCGGCTGCATTAAATAGTTTGCCCAGATGAGGCGATAAGAGGAGTTTGTATGTTTGAAAATATTCCCCTATGAAGCCATCTGGGCCCGGGGATTTGTGGGTAGTGAGTCTATAGTTTTGTGGATTTCTTCTATGGTGAGTGGTAAGTTTAGGTACTCTATTTGTTGCGGGGATAGTGTCGGTAAAGATATTTGCTTTAAGAATTCAGTTATCATTGTGGTAGTGGGTTGGGTTGTGTTTGCATCATCTTTGAGATTATAGAGGGCGCCATAATAATTGCTGAAGGCATCCGCTATATCCTGTGGGTGGTGCATTTTGGTTTTGTTTGTGGGGTGTAGGATATGTGGAATTTTGGTTTTAACTTCTATGGCCCTTGAGCTGTTGCTTCCCAGCTCTATTTCCATGTACATAATGGGTCATTTTAAGTCTTTTGTTATTTTTCCCAAATTCCTCTAGTAAATTGTTCTCAAATTCCTCAATTGGTTTAATCTATTGGATATTGAAGGGGATGATCGTTGTTTGTTTTTGGATTCTAAGTTGAAAATTTCGTCTGTGATTATTATTATTATTCAGGATTTATATAGCACCAACAGTTTATGCAGCACTTTACAATATAAAAGGGAGACAATACAGTTATAATACAATAAAATACAAGAGGATTAAGAGGGCCCTGCTCAGAAGAGCTTACAATCTAATAGGGCGGGGCAGGTGGTACAAAAGGTTGTAACTGTGGGGAATGAGCTGTTGGATGTTGTAGGAGATTAGTAGGAGAAGTGATAGGCTTTCCTGAAGAAATGAGTTTTCAGGGATCGCCTGAAGGTAGCAAGAGTAGGGGATAGCCGGATAGATGGAGGTAGCGAGTTCCAGAGGATGGGAGAGGCTCTGGAGAAATCCTGGAGACGAGCATGGGAGGAGGAGATGAGAGAGCTGGAGAGCAGGAGGTCTTGAGAAGAGCGGAGAGGTTGATTTGGGTGATATTTGGAGACAAGATAAGTGATGTAGATCGGGGCAGAGTTGTGAATGGCTTTGTATGTTGTGGTTAGTATTTTGAATTCAATTCGCTGGGTGATTGGGAGCCAGTGTAGGGATTGGAGTAGAGGGTTGGCAGACACTGAGCGGTTGGTAAGGTGTATAAGTCTGGCAGCAGCATTCATGATAGTCTGAAGAGGAGATAGCCTATGGAGAGGTAAGCCAATGAGAAGGGGGTTGTAATAGTCAAGGCGAGAGATAACAAGGGAGTGAATGAGGAGCTTGGTGGTTTCATTTGTTAAAAAGGAGCGAATTTTAGAGATGTTACGGAGGTGAATTCTACAAACTTTTGACAACGATTGGATTTGAGGCTGAAATGACAAGTCAGAGTCTAGGATTACACCTAGTACCCTGGCGTGAGGGGAGGGACTGATGGTTGCATTGTTGACTTTGATGGAAAAGTCATGGAGGGCGGCACGGGCGGGGGGGAATATTAATAGCTCAGTTTTAGAGAGATTTAGTTTAAGGAAGTGGTGCGACATCCATGCTGATATGTCAGTTAGTAAGTTAGTAATGCGAGAGGAGACTGAAGGAGTGAGGGTGAGGAGTAGACAGATAGATTTGGGTGTCATCAGCGTATAAGTGGTATTGGAAGCCATGGCCGGTTATTAAGTGACCAAGGGAAGAGGTGTAAATAGAGAAGAGAAGGGGTCCAAGAACCGAGCCTTGGGGGACCCCCACAGAAAGGGGCAATGAAGAGGAGGAGACAGAGTTGTAGGTGACACTGAAGGAGCGCTGTGATGTAATTTCTGTTGCCACTGCCTCTTCGCCCTGGCCCCCAGTTTTATGAAAATCCTTCAAATATATGCCTTATGGGCATTACATAGAGTAAATTGGTTTTGCACAGAGGGTTCATTTATGGAAAAAAATTCTTGTAAATGTTCCTCAATAATTAGTTTGGTTTCTGGTTGCTACATGAGATAAGAGTTAGCTCTCCATAGCGGAATTGCATTGACTGTGGAGGCATCTGTTATAGACAGTGTTATAGAGGCATGATCTAACCACATGATGTTGTTAATGGATGAAGAGACAGTTTTGGCTAGAGTCTGTTGGTCCAACAGAAACAGGTCAATTCTTGTGTATATATGATGTGGGGTGGAGAAGAATGTAAAGTCTTTTTCCCCAGAGTGCAAGCACCGCCACACATCATATAGGTTTTCTTTATGCAGAGTTTCTTGAAGGGATGTAGTTTGACGTTTTGCCTTTGTTGTTGTGTCTATGGATGGGTCAGGCACTATGTTGCCTAACCCATCCAGCACTAAAAACCCTTTCCTGTGGGTATTTATTTTCCTAATGAGTTTGTGAAAGAAGCAAATCTGGTGTTTGTTTGGGGCGTACATGTTTACAATAGTATACGTCACCTGGTTGAGGTCACACACCAGAATCAGGTAACGTCCTTGAGGATTTATGAATTCTGCATGTAAAACAAACGCTACAGTATCTCTTATTGCAGTCATTAGTCCTCTGGCCCTTGAGTCTGCATTGGCAAAGAAAGTGAATGGAAAGTTCTTGTGTTTGCACACTGGAATGGACGCATTACAAAAGTGCGTTTCATGAACACATAGGATGTCAGATTTATTTGTCAATGCTTCTTTCCATAGGGATTTCCTTTTTACAGGGTGATTAAGCCCTTTGGTGTTAATAGATAAGGACTGGATAGCCATGAGGAAGTTTTTGTGAATATGATGAATTTGATCTTTGTGTGAACATATATAAGACAAGAGCTCCCTCTTGTGGGCTTTGTGAGAAGTGTTTTATCTGTCTCATGTTAGAAGTAATCTCTGTGAATCTAGGAGTGTCTCTGAACATGCAGAATATCTTTTCTTTCGGATCCTTATGCAGTCTGATTTCTGTGACTTGTGGAAACTTTGGTGTGATGAGCTTGAGGCTTGACAGTCTGCTGTGTAACTTCAAAAATAATAAGAAAAAAACAGAAAAAGAAAAGCCAAACGTAGAAAACATAGCATGTTAAGTAACATTGCAACTTTCCATAAACTTTAAAGTGAACCATAATGGAAAATTCCTCCATATGGTTCTAGTGGGTTTTACCTGTGTGCAGCTAATTGCTGCTCAAGTTATCTAGGGGATGAGTTCAAGCCTAAAGGCTATCCCGATTCCTCTCGTAAGGACACATGTTAACTCCTATTTGGCAGAGAAAGTTAATTGCGATTTGGCATTCCATTGTGTTACTGTTTTCCAGTCTGGGATGGGTGTTCGTCGATCGTTCGTGGTTGTAACGTCGTTCTCATCACTGGGGTCTGGAAGAATTTTCCAATCCTTCAGCAGGAAAATGCCCTTGTCCAGGGAGTCCACAACATACGTTTGATCCCCAAAGCACCCTCCCAATGTTGAGGGCAGGTGTCCTGATACGGTTCAGGGGGGGGGCGCTCTCTCGTCCCCCCCCTCTGTTCCTGCGGCCTGCCAGGTTGGGTGCTCAGATAAGGGTCTGGTATGGATTTTTGGGGGGACCCCAGGCTGTTTTTTTTTTTTTTTTTTGGCGTGGGGTTTCCCTTAATATCCATACCAGACCTGAAGGGCCTGGTATGGATTTTAGGGGGACCCCCACGTCATTTTTTTTTTTTTTTTTGGCTGGGGTTCCCCTTAATATCCATACCAGACCTGAACGGCCTGGTATGGAATTTAGGGGGACCCCCCATGTCATTTTTTTTTTTTAATTTTGGCCGGGGTTCCTCTTAATATCCATACCAGACCTGAAGGGCCTGGTATGGAATTTAGGGGGACCCCCACGTCATTTTTTTTTTTTTAATTTTGGTTCGGGGTTCCCCTGTGGGGAATTCCCATGCCGTTTTTATCAATGAACTTCTATGTGTATTGTCAGACCGGAAATGCATTAATAGCTGCAAGTAGTTTTAAATGACTTTTTTTCCTTTGAAATGTCATTTTGCTGTCAGACTGTTCTAAACACGGGAAACATGCACCCCTTTACAGGCATACTATAGACACCCCCCCAGGTACGAAATTTAAAGGGATATTACACTTTTATTGTTTCACTTTAAGCATTAATAAAATCACTGCTCCCGAAAAAACGGCCGTTTTTAAAACTTTTTTTTGCATTAATCCATGTCCCCTGGGGCAGGACCCAGGTCCCCAAACACTTTTTATTACAATAACTTGCATATAAGCCTTTAAAATTAGCACTTTTGATTTCTCCCATAGACTTTTAAAGGGTGTTCCGGAGCATTCGAATTTGCCGCAAACATCCCAAATTGTTCGCTGTTCGGCGAACTTGTGAACAGCCGATGTTCGAGTCGAACATAAGTTCAACTCAAACTCGAAGCTCATCCCTACTCACAACTATATAACCTTTCCTCAACGGACTCATCTAAGGACACTACATCAAGGAGACAGTTAATTACTGATTTCCTGAAACAATATAGCCCTGCCCCAAAATCAAACGCCGATAGGAAAATAAGCTGAACTAGCACTGAAACAAATGAAACCGGGCAAAAGTCCAGTACCTGATGGACTGACAGTGGGGTATTATAAAACCTACTTAGAGTTCTTCACCCCCTTCTTTATCTTGGCTTTTAACTCTTTTGCATCACTGTCTGAGCCCCCACGAGACATATTGAAAGCCCAAATTGCGGTAATTCCGAAACCAGAGAAGGATTCCTCCCTGGCCACCATCTATAGACCAATCTCATTACTGAACATGGACCTCAAGTGGTTTGCCAAAATGCTAGCCAATCAACTTCTTCCCTTGGAATAGAAATTAGTGGGAAGCGCTAATGGTGAGTAATTGAACTAAAAAGAATATGCTTTGTAAAATATATAAATATGTAAAAATATATATTAAAAAAATGAATGAAAAAAAAAGAAACACCCCAGCCAACCAAGTTAAATTGAAATAAAAAAAAAAAAGAAAAAAGCATTGATCTAGTGAATAAACACAGAGACAATTCTTATGAGTACACTGTGGTAATATCAACCGTTGTACACAATACCTACATGTGTGCTGTGGTTATAACAACAATTAAGTGCAAACAAACACAATCAAATAACATGATGGTCATGAGCATAGGAGACCTAATAGAGACCACAAAAAACTATATCATAAGAAACACACAATTGGCATAGATCCAAGTGAGAAAAAAGTTCACATAAGTGAAAAAAGTCCATAAAGGTGATGCCTCTTGTGACCAAGTCTTGTAGTTAAATGATACAGTGAAAATCACCGCCTGTAGACATCACCCAAAGTGCTCAAGGGATGAGTGTCAGCTTACCAGAAGTAGTTGATCTGATTAATGAAAAAAAGGTCAAATGAGCTTTAGCAAGATATTGCGAAAGCTCATTTGGGGGGGGGAGTGTTTGTGACATGTGTATAAGACCTGCCTCCAAGTTGGATATTGCTGACAGCGATGAACCATCAGGTATCAGTAGGGATCTTATGGGGTCATAGGTATCGAGGTCCCCCCAATTACCTAGGTGTTGAAGTTGGGATGCTACGAAGTAGAATCTGGCATGTGGTACAGCCAGACCCCCTTGTTCTTAAGGTAGCTGTAGAGGCTAATCCGCGGTGATTTGTTACCCCATATTAGGTCTCTGAACTGGGCATCTATTTGAGTGAACCATTTGTGTGGTATCCAAATAGGGGCATTATGAAATATATACAGAAGCTGTGGTGTCCACACCATTTTAATCAAATTTGCCCTGCCTGTAACTGAGAGAGGAAGCCTCGTCCATGCGGAGCATTTCAACCGAAATTTACAAAGTAGCGGTATCAAGTTTAGTGTGATATATTGATTTGGGTCTGGGGTTATTTGTATGCCTAAATAACGGAATTGATTAACCGTAATGACATCTCTCGCACAATCAGGTAGAGGCCGTGATAGAGGGTCCAAAGGAAAAAGTACTGATTTATTCCAGTTAATACTAAACCCTGACAGTGCACCAAAATCAGCGATCAAACGCATCACATTGTTCAGGGAGTTGTCAGTGTCACCTAGATAAATCAATGTATCATCTGCGTAAAGTGAGAAACATCATGATTAATACCTCTACGGAAGCAGATTATGTCTTGAGATGCTCTGACATGTAGAGCTAAGGGTTCGAGGGCTAGGGCAAACAGCAGGGGTGAAAGAGGGCATCCCTGCCGTGTGCCCCTGAACAGTTTGAAAGATTCTGAGATATCACTATTAATACGGATTCTTGCAGATGGATTATTGTATAATAGTTGAACCCATTTCAGAAAAGAGGGACCCACCCCAAATGTTTTCAATGTTTCCCAGAGATAGGGCCATTCTACGCTATCAAACGCTTTGGCCGCGTCCAAAGAGAATATTTCCCTATTACCCGTATTGTCAGTGGGTAATTGTAAATTAAGAAATAGTCTGCATAAATTTTGAGATGTAGATCTGGTTGGTATAAAGCCTGACTGGTCTCTATATATCACAGTTTGAATGCATTTAGCTAATATGTTAGCCAGAACTCTGGCCAGTAGTTTAATATCAAATGTTAGTAATGAGGTCTATAAGCTTCAGGAGATAATGCATCCTTACCGGGTTTCAAAAGTACTATAATAAGTGCCTCACTCATAGAGGGGGGAGCCTTCCAGTTTCAAATGCGTAATTATACTTGCAGAAGTATTGGGATTAGTTGTGCAGTGTAACGTTTAAAAACTTCTGCTGGTAAGCCATCTGCACATGGTGCTTTGCCATTTTGAGCATGAGCCAATGCCTCTAGAAGTTCCTCCTCTGTCAGTGGGGAATTCAATTGCTCTGCATCTGTTGTGGATATGCATGGTATAGAGTATTTGTCCAAAAAGGTGCAAATGTCTTTTTGTGATGGGTGAACTTTAGATGTGTAGACATCTTGAAAGAAGTCTTTAAAGGTATCCATAATAGTTTGTGTGGAATAACAGATTGTGCCCTGTGCATTCGCCACAACCATAATATGGGAGGGCGCTTGCTGTGATTTAGCTAATAGAGCCAGCATATGACCAGTGTTTTCCCCTCCTCAAGATGCTTCTGTTGTAAGAAAAATCTCTTGTTTTCTGCTAACTGAAGGGATAGTTGTTTGAGCATGGACTGGGATGCCAACCACGTTCTTTTCGTGTCATCAGTAGGGTTTGCTACGTAGAGAGTTTCTGATCTCTATGCATCTGCCAGTACTTGATTTTCCAATTTTTTTGTGTTAGTTTTAATATGCGATATTTCTTTAATAAATTGCCCATGTAGAAATGATTTGGCCACCTCCCATACAGTGTCTATACCCGTGGTTCCTATATTTTGTTTAAAGAAGAAACTTGGAGCTGCTGGGAGTGGGTCAGGATCTGGCAAAAGTGTTAGCCAAAATGGGTTGAGCTTCCAGAGACTATTCCCTCTTATTGCTCCCATTCGCAAATCAGTTGAAAGTGGGGAATGATCTGAGATTTGTCTAGTGTGGTATTTTGACGAGTCTATCATAGGCAATATATGTTCGTTACCTAAACCCAGGTCAATCTGTGAGAGGCCTCCTGCCAAGGCTGAATGGCATGAGTATATTTTGGCTACAGAGTTATGCATCCTCCATACATCTGTTAGGCCCATCTCCGAAAGAAGACGGGTAAACGGTGTGGGCCCAGTCCTTCTCTGTGATTCATCTCCCGTCCTTCCACTTAACTTATCTTTCCCAAAATCAATGTAATTATTGAAGTCCCTCATGGCTAGTATCGGTATACCTGGGTAGCGGGATATAAAGTTAGCTAATATTGTGAGGAGACTGGCGGAAAACGGAGGAGGAATGTACAACCCTGCTAATACGCATTTAGTGCCATATAAAGAACAGAAAAGGAATACATAACGACCATCCGGGTCATTTTTTAACCAGAGGAGAGAATTGCACACCACTCATAATCAGGTGGCTCACTCCCCTCGATTACGTAGAGTGATATTGGTGACAAAACTGCCTTTGTACAAATTGTGGTGTAGATGTCGAGGGAAGGTGAGTCTCCTGCAAGCATATCACATCAGCATTTACCGATTGACCGTGCGCAACAAGGCCAATCGCTTAACCGGATTATTCAATCCCTGGACATTCCAGGACATTATTCTAGTTAGCTTAGCCATTGTGTTATTTTAGCAATAGAATCAGGCTCAGAACTTACTATTATTATATGAGCATATGTCAATACCTTGTGCCTATTGGCACAGACAGAATGTGGCCATGTGAAAAAACATTTGGCAGCAAACTGGATCAATACCTATGTAAGTAACAAAGCCATATGTATGGTGTTGGACTGGAAAATTGCAACCATCCTTGTGAAGAAAGACAATGGAGAAACCATGGTGAAAAATTTAGAAAAAAAAGGAAATAAAAGTATAATGGTGTAAGCCAATTGGGCTTTACTTGTTTGCCAACGCAAAGTTAGGGGTCTGTACCAGACCATCCTGGGGTGCAACAGTGGAAGCGCATTTCAGTGTCTTACAGCTTCTCAGCAGCAAAAATGAAAGCCGTGGGCTCAAACAGAACTTAGATGAGAGAACTTACAGCTATTTCTGCCTTAGCAAGCTGTTTGTGAGGAAGAATGAAGAAAGAGCGATCCCATCTCTTTGGTAAATACTGTGTCATGGTGTTGTTGAACGCCTGTTGCGTGCTTCACGAATTGATTGTTCTTCACGGTCCAGCCATTGTGCAGCTGCTGAAGGTGAATCAAAGAATTGCACCGAGCCCAATACTTCAATTCTCAGGCGGGCTGGATATAGCATAGCATAATTAAGATCAAGATCTCTGAGGCGACGTTTGACATCAATAAACGTTGCCCGTTGCTTTTGTAAATCGGCTGAAAAATCCAGGAACAGAGAAATTCTGGCGTTATCGATCTTCAGAGCATCTGGTTTTGTTCTGGCATTGTATAGAATCACATCCCTGACTTTATAATTGAGGAGTTTGAACAGGAAGGGACGAGGAGGTGCTCCTGGCTGTGGGGGCCTGGCCGGAACTCTGCGCGCACGCTCCACAGTAAACATGGGGGAAAATGCTTTTCTGCCAAAAGCCTTAGTCAGACAGTTTTCAATAAACTCCACAGGATTTTTCCCTTCCATTCTTTCAGGCAGTCCTATGGCTCTTATTTCTCCTCATCCTGTTCTCAAGGTCTTCTAAGTGGGATGTATGTTGTGATAGCAAATGATTATTGTATGTTAGATCCCTCTGCATGGGCGCCATGTCATCCTCCATGGAGCTCACCCTCCCCTCCAGGGCTGAAGTTCTTTCCCTGAGTTTCTGAGTGTCTGGGTGTAGGAAGGATATTTCTGTCTTTACCCCTTTTATCTCTGTTGTGAGGGCTGCTATGGAAATGTTGCAGGAGGTTACAGCTGTAAAGATACCCCTCAATGTGGGTTCGCCGTCTGCAGGAGGACTGGTGGGAGCATGAGGCCTAGCAGGGGCATCTAGTGGTGTACTCACTGCATCCCATGTAAATCCAGTGTTGTTAGTGTCCTCCAACGGCACTGTATCATCTGCTTCTGAGACACCTCCGGATGAATCCTCCGGTGTACTTTAAGATGCCGTTGAGAGCGGTATGGAGAACAATTTTTCCGCCGCCTCTCTGTGTATCTTCTTTGCTGATCTGTATGCCTGGGCGCCATTTTGGCCCATGAGGTCCGCAGACCTGGATTGATTTTGTCACTTTGCGGCGGCCATCGGGGCTCCTGCAAAGAAATGGCAGGGACAGGGGACCTTCCGACGCCAGGTAAGTTGTTTGAGAAGCGGGGGATGTCTGTTCCTTTAGGATGATTGCTCGGATGTCCGGCGGAGCGAGCTGAAAGAGCATCTGGCTACATCCTCTGCCTGGCCAAGCCCCCCCAGGATTTAAGTGTTTAACAGCCTCAGCGCCGGTCAAGGGCTATACGTGCAGACTGACACTTGACAAATACAAATCCTGCTGCAATATCACAGTATCATAAAAAATAGTATTAGTAAAAAAACATTAATTAAGACCTGAATGATTGTACAGTTACAATTGCATTTACCCAAACTGAGGAGGGATAATGGATATGCCAATCTGATAACGATGACACTTATTAAAAACCAAGAGTAAAATTATGAACAGAAACAAACAGAAAAAATCTTGTGCATAAATAAAAAAATGAAAGAATTATTTATTTATTTTTTTCCCATAAAGATTTTATTCAAAATTTTCAAGATAAACAATTATATCACGTTTAAGTTTACACGTATTCTTACAGACGGATATAAGTACAAACAGAAAGGGAACACCTCAGAACAGCAGAAAACAATGGGGTACACATAACAGAATATGATACAATCAAAATCGAATCTGCTTAGAGGCCTCCTCCAGGGATGTCAAGGTGCTCTTTCCATTTATTAATGCATAATCGGCATCTGAGGGCAGAGGATCGTAGTTTCAATTTTCACCTCCTCCTCCCCCCCGCAAAATACAGGGGGCAGGAGAGCCTACTAAACAAGTGCTTGTAATCCAACATTTCCGAGCAAGAACTCCATCGGTCCGCTCGGGTCCTGGAGGGTATATGTAGTACCGTGTTCCCTCGCTAAACTAAATATCTGTTTCCAAAGGGAAACCAATGATTTACCAACGTTACCAGACAGTCAGGGGTAGAGAAAAGATATCATCTGAAAGACAGAGGATTAGGGCTAGGAAAAAGAGTAGAGGGGGAAGGAACAAACACGGGGAAGATCTTAGGAAATCTCCGCTCCTCGCCCGCCCGCCACGGGCCACCCAAGGTTCTACGTACTCATCCCCCAATACTTTTTTTGGGTGTATTGATGGTACCTGTCTGTGGTTGTGAAGTGGGTCCAACAAGCCCATATAATTAAACATTTGTGCATTATGTCTTGAGAGATGTGGATCAGTTCCTCCATATCCCTGATCATGGATATTCTTGAGAACCATTCTCTGATTGTCGGTGTGCTTGTAAAACGCCAATGTTTCGGGACACATAGTCTTGCTGTGTTTACCATGTGCATGGCTAGGGACTTGTAATATGCTTTCCTAGAAAGCGAGGTGTGATGTAGGAGGAATTGAGCCGGGGTATAATCAAGGGAAAATGTGGTGACATGAGAAATGAGGTTGTGGACCTGTTTCCAGAACGGTTGGAGTTTTTCGCATGTCCACCATACGTGGAGCATAGTACCCACCTCCCTTTCACAACACCAGCAGGTATCAGGGATATCGGCCGAGAACTTATGGAGCCCCGAGGGAGTCCTATACCACCTAGTGACAATCTTATAGCCATTTTCCTGAATGGCAACATTCAATTAGCTCTTATGAGCATATTCATGAATTGTGGTCCAATCCTCATTTGTCAAGTGTGCTTGTAGTTCGTTGTTCCAAGAGACCTGGGGAGGGCTGGGGCATGGCCAGGGTCCTCCGAGAGGAAAGAGTAGATAAGCGAGATCAGATGTCGTTGTTGGGTTTTGTGTTGGCAAAGGGTCTCGAAAGGGGTTAGGGGTCTCGACCAGCACACCTGGTGTGCTTGGGTTTCTAAAAAGTGCCTGATTTGTCTATAGGTCCAGAAAGAGAAAGTGGACGACACTGACATTGTTTTGAGTTTCTCTAATGTAATGGGTTTGTTATCACTGTAGAACTGCTGGGCCAAAACCTCTTCAAAAGGCCATTCCTTACGCAGGAAAGAGTTAAGCTCCCCAAGGGGAAGGCAGGGTTCCCTCTTAACGTTGTCAGAGGGCCCGGGATAGTAGTGAGATTCGCATTCCGACCTGTCCTCTTAAATGCTAGGAGAGAAGGGAGAATGAGTGGGTGTGTAGATAGGTTCTGTGGCCAACTGTCTGGATGCAGCCAGGGTAGCAGGTGCAAGGGTCGAGCTGAGAAGGCTTTTTAGGAAGACCCACGCTTTCTCACAAGCATGGATATTCCAATCTGCGATCCTGGTAAGGTGGCAAGCAATATAATATTTATGAAGATCTGGCAGACCGATACCTCCTCTCTGTTTGGGCAATGTCAGATGGGTGAATTTGATGCGGGGAGGAGCGTCTTTCCAGAGGAAAGCAGAACAAGTTTTTCTATAGGTAGAGAAAAAGCCGGCTGGTAGGAGAATCGAGACCGCTTGCATCATGAATAGCAGTCGGGGCAGGATAATCATTTTGAGCAGCGCTGCTCGCCCGAACTACGACACATTTAAAGTTGCCCACTCTCTTAGTAGTTTTTGGACTCTGAGAAGAGCCGCGTGTTGGTTCAAAGGGTAAAGTTCTGATATGTTCGTGGGGATCCTAATTCCCAAGTAGGTGATTGCCCTCTTCTCCCAGTGAAATGGGAATGACTGCTGACAGTGGGCGACTTCTTGAGCTGTTAAAGTAACATTAAGGGCATGGGATTTTGCATAATTTATTTTAAGGCTTTATATTTTACCGAACTCGGATAGGTCTCTAAGCAGGTTCGGTAGGGACGTTCTAGGTGCTCTCAGGGATAGTAAGATGTCGTCTGCAAACGTTGCTACTTTAAATTCCTTCTTATTCACTGTCACTCCCTGAATGTCTGGGTTTAGTCTAAGGTTATTAAGAAGAGGTTCCAGGGTTAGTATATAGATTAAGGGAGAAAGCGGGCACCCCTGGCGTGTGCCATTGTTGATGGAGAAGGCGTTCAACAGGTAGCCGTTGACCCTCACCGCAGCGGTGGGATTAGAGTATAGGGCCATGATGTACGCAAGCATACGGCTTCCCAGGCCTATGGCTAGGAGAGTTTCCCGCATATAATCCCAGGCCACCCTGTCGAACGCCTTCTCGGAATCGAGTGACAGAAAGAACCCTTGTGTTTTAGTTGATGCAAGCCAATGGTGTAGGTTAAGGGTACGAATCGTGTTGTCCAGAGGCGTAACTAGAATCTTCAGGGCCCCGATGCAAGAAACCATGGAGGGCCCCCCTGACCCCCGGACAGGGCTCTCTTCTCTGAGCCCGATGGCGGAACACCAGGGTCCGGTCGCAAGTGGGTGGCTGCATGTAAAGGAATCGATTTCTCCCCCCCCCCGCTTCTCCTCCTATCCCTCCCACAGGCATTCAGCGGCTGCAGGAGGAAAATGGAGAGATGGGTTCCTCTATGTCGGTGTTTCTCAATCTTTTTCCAGTCAGAGCACCCTTGAAGTGGCTGCACTGCAACCACCCTGCAACTGTGTGCATTGCATGCAGTTGCAGCCTAGTGATGATGCATTTAAGGGGTTAAAACAGGCGGTCAGGAGGCAACATATTGCCTCTTTACCGGCTGTCAAATGCCTCTGAAAAGCGATCTGAGCATGGATCACTTTTCAGAGGAACAGCATTTTTTTTTTGCTGGTACTATGGACAAGCAAAAAAAAAAATCGGTTCTAATGGGACACATATAGGGAGTCAGGATTAAAAGCGCATACATAAAATGTGCATATATACATGTAAACACACATACATACACACACACACATAAATACACACACACACATTATATATATATAAATGCACATATGCACACACATATAAACCAGTGGCAGATGGTGCTCAACATTTTTGGGGGGTGCAAGCAAACTGAAAAATTCTTTAAAAAAAAACGCATTAATTGCAGCCTCACTGTGCTCATCAAACGCAGCCACTGTGCACATCAATTGCCACCACTGTGCCCATCATATGCAGCCACTGTGCCCATCAAACTCAGTCACTGTGCCCATCAAACGCAGCCACTGTGCCCATCAAACGCAGTCACTGTGCCCATCAAACGCAGTCACTGTGCCTATCAAACGCAGCCCTTGTGCACATCAATTGCCACCACTGTGCCCTCAAACACAGTCACTGTGCCTATCAAACGCTGCCACTGTGCCCATCAATTACCACCACTGTGCCCATCAAACGCAGCCACTGTGCCCATCAATTGCCACCCCTGTGCCCTCAAATGCAGTCACTGTGCCAATCAAACGCAGCCACTGTGCCCATCAATTGCCACCCCTGTGCCCTCAAACGCAGTCACTGTGCCCATCAATTGCCACCACTGTGCCCTCAAACGCAGTCACTGTGCCTATCAATTGCCACCACTGTGCCCTCAAACGCAGTCACTGTGCCTATCAATTGCCACCACTGTGCCCTCAAACGCAGTCACTGTGCCTATCAATTGCCACCACTGTGCCCATCAAACGCAGTCACTGTGCCTATCAATTGCCACCACTGTGCCCATCAAACGCAGCCACTGTGCCCATCAATTGCCACCACTGTGCCCTCAAACGCAGTCACTGTGCCTATCAATTGCCACCACTGTGCCCATCAAACGCAGCCACTGTGCCCATCAAACTCAGTCACTGTGCCTATCAAACGCAGCCACTGTGCCCCGTTAAATGCAGTCACTGTGCCTATCAAACGCAGTCACTGTGCCTATCAATTGCCACCACTGTGCCTATGAAACGCAGCCACTGTGCCCATCAAACGCAGCCACTGTGTCCATCAAACGCAGTCACTGTGCCTATCAAACGCAGCCACTGTGCCCATCAAATGCAGCCACTGTGCCCATCAATTGCCACCACTGTGCCCATCAATTGCCACCACTGTGCCCATCAATTGCCACCACTGTGCCTATGAAACGCAACCACTGTGCCCATCAAACGCAGGCACTGTGCCCATCAAACTCAGTCACTGTGCCCATCAAACGCAGCCACTATGCCCATCAAACACAGTCACTGTGCCTATCAAACGCAGCCACTGTGCCCATCAATTGCCACCACTGTGCCCATCAATTGCCACCACTGTGCCTATGAAACGCAGCCACTGTGCCCATCAAATGCAGCCACTGTGCCCATCAAACTCAGTCACTGTGCCTATCAAACGCAGCCACTGTGCCCATCAAACGCAGTCACTGTGCCCATCAAACGCAGTCACTGTGCCTATCAATTGCCACCACTGTGCCTATGAAACGCAGCCACTGTGCCATCAAATGTTGCCACTATGACCCCCCTGCCCGCTCGCAGTCTGCCCGGCACTTATCCTGTCTCGGTGGGGCAGCGGGTGACGGCGAAGAGCGGGGTCTTCCATGCGTCTCCTCCCATCCTCTCCTCCTGATAGGCATCCAATAGCGGCGCCTGTCGTTTCAGCCAATCAGGTGACGGGTAACAGACCCGAGCACCTGATTGGTGGAGAGGCGGTTCAGTGTTAGGAAAGCGAATATTTATTCGCTTTTCTAACACACCTGGGTGGACTGTGAGCGCCAAGCATGGCACTCGCAATTCACCTAATTTGAAGCCTATTAGTGCTTTAAAAACACCCCCGCCGGTGTCATTCAGGCGCCCGGCGTCCAAAAAGGGGCCAGGCGTCTGAATAGGGGGGGCAGTGGCGGCCATAGATAGATTCACGCTATGCATGAATCTATCTATTTGTGATAGAGGGGTGCCTGGAGGGAGAGGGCAGCGCCCATGCGCCCCTATGGATGCACCGCCACTGATATAAACACATACATACACACACATATACATAGATGCACACACATTCACACACATAGATGCACACACACATGCACATACACACACATACACACACACATACATACATGCACATACATATAAACACACATACAGTAGATAAAAAACGGCAGACCTTTACCTTAGCTCTTCCTGCCGGGTACTGCACTGTAGGGGGAGACAAAGAGCACAGCACTGTGCTTTCACTTTCTTTGTAATAGCACCAGCTCCCTGCACAGTGCCGAATACAGTTCGGCTTGGAATCGGGGAGCTTGTCAGCGCTCCTCCTAACAAAGTACTGCATACAGGGGGCCCTCAAGGGCCCCCTGCAGCAAGGGGCCCGGTCGCCATGGCAACCTCAGCGACCCCTATAATTCCGCCACCGGTGTTGTCCCTGGCTTCTCATCCAGGAACAAATCCCACTTGGTCTGGGGAGATGAGTTCTAGAATGAGGGGCAGTAATCGATTAGCTAGGACCTTTGCATAGATTTTTATATCCACATTTAGTAGGGAGATCGGTCTCTAATTTGTCACTAGAGATGGGGATTACGGTAATATGCGCTCTAAGCATCTTGTTCAGTCAGGAATGAGATTCTGAAAAGCTATTGAGAGTCGTCAAGAGTCTGGGGAACAGGCTGTCCGAGAAGGATTTGTAATATTGAAGGGTAAAGCCATCAGGGCCCGGGCTTTTTCCAACCTTCATTTGTTTAACAGCTGTTTCTATTTCCGTGATGGATATTTTACTTTTTAAGGCTAAAGTTTGTTGAGGCTTCATGGGAGGGGGGCTGAAGGAGGTAAGAAAGTCTTTAATTAAATTTGAGCGTACTTCAGGTGTAGTTTGGGAGATATGGTCAGACTGTAAGTTATAAAGCTTGGAATAATATCTCTCAAATTCTTTGGCAATGTCCTCATTCTTGACCAGGAGATCTCCCCTGTTGTTGCGCAAAGAGTGGATCTTGGAGGCAAATTTAGAAGCTTGCACTAAGCGGGCCAACATATGGCCGCATTTGTTGCCATGTTCATAAAAGATCCTCTGGCCAAGAATGTAACGTCTTTTCGTGCGTTTATCCAGCTCCTCCAAAAGGAGAGAACGGGATCGTATTAAGTCTTAGAGTGTAGATTGGGCTTGTGTCTGTTTGTGGGTTGTTTCAAGGGATTTAATGGATTGGATAAGGGCAATGATGTTCTCTTGCTGCAGTTTTTTGGATTTCAATGCTAGGGCCAGGAATTCACCCGGAATCACACACTTATGTGCCTCCCATAGGGAAATTGGAGATAATTCCGGATTTGTGTTTTCCTGGAAATATTGGCGGATGCGCGTGCGAATGTGTTCAATTGTAGGGATGTCGTTAAGTAGGGAGGGTTTCAGACGCCAAATTTTCGACTTAGTTTCTAATTCCGGGAAGGCGAGAGTTACCGTGATCAAATGGTGGTCTGATAAGAACATAGGTTCTATTGTTGCTTGTTTTAGATATGGTAGTTCTGCCTGGGAGAGGAAAAAGTAGTTTATCCTCGAGTACTTTTGATGTGGGGCCAAGTAGAAAGTGTATTCCTTTACCGAAGGTGACATAGTGCGCCATGTGTCATGTAGAGTCAGGCGTTGTAGGTTTAGCTTGATCTGTCTTAGTGCTTTGTATGTTAGGTTGGAGGATCCCGTGGAAGAATCTAGCAGGGGATTCAAGGGTATGTTGAAGTCCCCCCCCATTAGGACCAAGCCCCTCTGAAAGGATGCTAATTGGTCACATACTTTTTGAAAGAAGGAAACCTGATGGTCGTTTGGACTGTATATATTAGCTAACGTCAGTGGCTTTGAGGCGTAAGTACCCTTAAGAAAAATGAACCTACCCTCAGGGTCAATAAGGGAGTCTGTAATGAGGAAATTAGCATGTCTGGAGATTAGTATAGAGACACCTTTAGTCTTGGCTTCGGCATTAGTGGCGTGAATTACCTGGCGATATATGTGATTTGACAATTTGGGGACGGCATCTGATCAAAAATGGGTCTCTTGTAGAAATATGAAGTGTGCTCTGTGCTTAGACACAGAAGAGAGGACTTGCGATCTTTTTTCAGGCAGGTTCAGGCCCTTTACATTCAAAGAAATGCACTTCAGCGACAGGGGAGTTCTAACATCCTTGTTATGCTGCATCATCGCAGGCGGACAGGAGGATCGAGCCGACTTTTTAGTAGTGGGAAAGTTAGGCGGCACTTAGTATTAAAAGATTCCCTTCAGGCGGGAGGACGAGGGCGGAGCCAACCCAGAAAGGGGGGATAAGGAAAAGGGGGGTAAATCCTGGTAGGGGGGTGGAAAGGGCCAAGAAGGACAGAGAGGGAATTAGGGGTAGAAGGGAAGAGAGAAAATGACAGGGAGGGAGAAGCAGGAAGGAGAGAGAGGTAAGAACAGATATATCATACTAGAGATGGATGTAGGGATACTATTCCACCTAGGGAGAAAAAGGTCTGGAGTGTCAGCCTATGTCCTATCAGGACAGCTGTGTGGGGTAGAGAGAAAAAACGGAAACCACAGGGTATGTGTACCGTCAGGGTCCAAAAAAAACAGTCTGGTGGTTGTGCACATCCGTGCACCCCACTTCAAGTGAGAGGGTAGGGAGCCTGCATAGAGCAACAAACAGAGCGTGATTGCGTCCTGGTCTTAAAAATAAAGAAAACATTAAAGAAACGAGAACCTTTGTAAAAACTGGAGCACTGAACATCACAAAACCCTAATGCTGGACACCATCGTACTTTGCACGTGGGCATATAGTAATCATATATTATAACTCCCTGTGTACCCTCGGAACCCTTTACTGAAGCAAGGGATAGAGAAATGGGGGAAGGAAAATAGGGTTGAATAAGAGGGAAGGGGTTGGGAGACAGGATAGCGTGGTAGAGATACCTGAAGAGGGTAGAGAGAGGGCAATAGATGGGATGGAAGAGAATAGGGAGGAATCTGTAGTATATGGGCAGCTGGTGCCCTAGGAGAGGGGGAGGAGAGCAGGTTAGGGTACACGGGGAAATGAGATACACACCTCAATGCTATAAAGAGTTTGAAATAACTTGAATAGTCCTCCATCTATAGGTATACCATATAGTAAATAGTTATTACCCTCTGCAGTGTGATCGTGTCCGAATCAGCAAGAACATATAAGCTACATATATCTACTGACGACCTAACTGAGTTAAGTTACTTTAACCCTTGTTTGGAAACTCGGGATGTCGGAATGAAACCGCTGTATCCCAGGTGTCCAGACCAAAACAGATAGCATCTCAAACCTCAATCACCGCAAAACAAAAACTGGTCTCGTAGCCATCTTCTATATTGTTAGTAGTATGACGAAACAGAGTCTCCCTGATGAGGGCCGGAAGCCGTGATGGCAGGGTACCAAGTGTTCCATTGGCTTCCTCACAGGGTTTGTTGTAGTTCTTATGTGGTTACGTTGGAGGAGGCGATGATGATGTCTGCTGGGGAAAGTGTGCTATGCCTTAAAGATCCGTCAGATATGCTGTGACCACTATCGAGCGCATCTTGATTGCAGATCACAATCGTCCACCAACCAACTGAGAGGAGAGTCTTGCTGAAAGTTTGGAGGTATAAGAGCGTATGTATGGCGTCATGATGCTTTAAATCTTCTTAGAGGTGCTCAGTCTCCGAGGTTTCATCATGTCAGGGATCATTTTCACTAAAGGGTGTAGAAGGATGGGGAGGATAAGGCTAACGAAAGTGCCAGAGGATGGTGTTCTAAAGGGGACTAGGCAAAAGTCATAGGAAGGTTAATGATGTATCCAAAGCATGTATAACAGACAGCTCCCAAAAAACAAAAAAACAAAAACAAACAACAGGTCCAGTATGCGAAGGGCAACTCTAGGCTTCCAGGCGACCTCTCCTCGCTGATGATGAGGGAGGTGATCCCGGGAAAGAATTATTTATTATAAAAAATATGAAAAATAAATTGCTAAAAAATTGCAAATTATTTGATTAATCTATAGAGCAATAAAAAAAATGTTCCCCATAGAGAGGAGGTGTGCAGAAAAATCAATGGTATAAAATCTAAAGGGTAAGCTGGATTATTAGTCATTAGTTAAAAAACAGTTGAGATCCAACTCAATATTTAAACCCTGGGGCTGCATCGTATGTAAACGATACAGCCACTGGGTTTCGTTCTGAGAGACAGCCTTCTTAAGATCAGTACCCCTCCAATGTTGGGTAATTTTGTCTATCCCATAAAAGGTTAATAGACGAGGATTTTTTCTGTTTGTTTCTGTTAATAATTTTACTCTTAGTTTTTAATAAGTGTCATCATTATCAGATTGGCATATCCATTATCCCTCCTTAGTGTGGGTAAATGCAATTGTAACTGTACCATCATTCAGGTCTTAATGAATGTTTTTTTACTAATGCTATTTTTTATGATACTGTGATATTGCGGCAGGATTTGTATTTGTCAAGTGTCAGTCTGCACGTATAGCCCTTGACCGGCGCTGAGGCTGTTAAACACTCAAATCCCCTCCTGGTATGTTAATGAACGAGTAATATATAAGTCTCATCTCCATAGTGATCAAGTACGCTTCCTGAAGACGTGTTTAACGAAACGTATGTTGAGGCAGTACTTGGTCACGCAATTACATCATATCCGGTCCTTCTGGTTGCTTGCCGTCGTAGGTGGAACGCACACCGGCTTCCAGCGCATCACTACTGGACATTCATCCATCCACCTTGCTACGCTAACCAGCCTCAGTGCCGGCAGATGGCACCACCAGTGTAAGCAGCCATTTGGCTATGTTTGTTTTTAATATTTTTAATAAATGGGATTGCACTATTTGGTTCCTTCTACATTTTGTTTCATATCCCATAGTGAGCTCCTCATGGTGTGAGGGAACGGGTCCAGTCTACAGTACTCTCCATTACAGCAAGCAATATCTTGCTAAAGCTCATTTGACCTTTTTTTCAGCTGACACCCAACCCTTGAGCACTTTGGGTGACATCTACAGGCGGTGAAGGTGTTCCACTGAGTCATCACCTTTATGGACTTTTTTTCACTTATATGGACTTTTTTCTCACTTGGATCTATGCCAATTGTGTGTTTCTTATGATATAGTTTTTTGTGGTCTCTATTAGGTCTCCCATTCTCATGACCATCATGTTATTTGATTGTGTTTGTTTGCACTTAATTGTTGTTATCACCACAGCACACATATAGGTATTGTATACAACGGTTGATATCACCATAGTATACTCAATGGAATTGTCTCTGTGTTTATTCACTAGATCAATGCTTTTTTTTTTTTTTTTATTTCAATTTAACCAGGTAGGCTGGGGTATTTCTTTTTTTCATTAATTTTTTTACATATTTATATATTTTACAAAGCATATTCTTTTTAGTTCAATTACTCACCATTAGCGCTTCCCACTAATTTCTATTCCAATTTGCACTAGTGATTTTATCATTTAGTTTTTGGGTTCAGCAGCTCATTCGTATTTTCTTAAATTGTGGCGCGGGATTCATTACTGTTATTAACTTCTTCCCTTGCTTCCCCAGCTGGTCAGTCTTGACCAAGTTGGTTTCATGCTAGGCAGAGAGGCAAGGAATAACACAATCAAGGCCATTAATATTCACCACTGGCTTACATCCAACCACCGACAAGGGTTTCTTCTTTCCCTCGACGCAGAGAAGGCATTCAATAGAGTGGCCTGGGACTATATGACTGAAGCATTAAAGACCATTGGTCTTCCCTACCGAATGCTAAACTTTATACTCACACTCTAATCCCACAGCAAGAGTTTGCATGAACGGCCACCTATCGGATGCCTTCTCAATTTCGAACAGAACACGTCAGGGATGCCCCCTATCCCCTCTAATCTTCATCCTTTACCCTTGAACCACTACTAAGACGCATTAGAGCAAACCCAGATATTAAGGGAATCGAAATAGATCACCATACCTACAAACTAGCTGCATTTGCGGATGATATCCTTTTTCTTACTGAACCGCTTACAACAATCCCAAACCTACTCAAAGATTTTAACACTTTCAAATCTCTAACTAACCTACAAATCAAATTTTATGAAGTCCAACGTCCTAAATGTCACACTACCCTTAGACACCTGCCAACAGTGCCAATCGAATTTCCCTTTTAAGTGGAATAAACACATGATCACGTACCTAGGCATCCAATTACCATTCTCCCTCGCAGACCCACACCCCACAAATTATCTACCGTTAACACGAAACATAATAGGGGATTTGAAGCCATGGTCCACAGGGATCTTCTCTTAGTTTGACAGGGCTGCTATCATTAAAATGAACATTCTACCCAGAATTTTGTACCTGCTACAAACTGTCCCGAAAAAACTTCCGCCCGCCTTTTTCTCAGTGTACCAGAAAGCATGTACAGACTTCATTTGGGGCATGGCACGCCGAGATAAAGCTACTCTAGACTTACCATCTCTAAACTCAAAGGAGGCAGAGGTCTCCCAGACCTACAGAAATACCACCAAGCTTGCCATCTAGCTAGAATTATTGATTGGAACATCCACTCCAAGGTTAAAGCTTGGGTTCAGCTAGAATACTTTATGTCCTCTCTCCCGCTGTTCCAAACCCCTTGGATTGCCCAAAAACACACCCCTTTGACTTGCGAAACCACCCACTCATTCACCCGACATTAATATCCTTCAATGAAACTTGCTGCAAACACAAAATATCGTTGATTTTTGTCCCCCTGACTCCACTTCACCATAACCCAGACTTTTGGCCAGGAGTCTCCATGTCCTTTCTGACTGAA